>NC_056733.1:158559200-158604200 GCF_019279795.1 Protopterus annectens | reverse complement strand
GTATCTTTACTCCTTCCACATCTTATATATCTATAAAAAGGTTTCCTATAAAGCTCAATATCTTTATATAAATTTTCTTCAAAATTTTCTTGATTTTGTCTAACACTATGCTTAATCTGTTTGTCCAGCTCATTTATTTCAGTTTTCAAAGTTGTAGTTTGACCTCTCTTCCATTTCTAATATTTTTTGTCTCTTAGCTTAATCAGATATCTTGTTCTTATGGAAATATACCCCCCTGCTGTTGTGTGACTAGATCCTGATGTTAAACATGTTTTTTTTTTTACTTTTTGCACTCAAATTTATCTTTCAAAACTTTCCACATTCCATCTGCAGTTTTTCCACTGAACACCTCACTCAGTTTTATATAGTAACTGTTTTGCTTCCCTATAGTCTGTAATTAACCTTCTGTGCATTGGCTTAGATTTCATTTTGGCAGAATTATCTAGCAACAAATTAACCTTTATGACCCATGATAACTGCACATCAATGGTGGTAAAACTTGACTTGAAGTTACAGTAATTTATTTGGGAACACAAACAATATCTAATATATTCCATCCCCTGGTAGTTTTTTTTTGCAATCTGAAGCATTTGTTGTTCCTGAATATACTCTGTGAATAATTTCTTTACTAACATTGTTGAATCAATAATATTCTAGTCTGTTTCTGGTAAATTTAAGTCGCTAGCTAATATTATTCTTCCCTCCTGTGTTTCATGTAAGAAATGTATGAATTCCTCTAAGTCATCTGCACTTGACTTTGGTGGTCTGTACACTCCAACAATTGTTCTATGTTCCAGGGTTGCCTTTACTGTCACAGTTACACAGTCTATAGTATTGGTGTTATCAATGAACATGTAATAATCACAAGTCTCATAGCTATCTTTAACCCCTATCATAACACCTCCACCTGATTTTTGTTAGAATGTCTGTTAGAGTAAAAACATTTATACCCTAACAGAACTTCCAGTCATTGTTCTTTAACCATGTTTCACAAACTATAACAACATCAATCTTATGGGAATATAGCAAATTTTCTAATGAAAAAACTTTAGAATTAATGCTACTAGCATTAACAACAATCAGAGTTGCATCAAATTTTGCTATCTGTGAACTGTTACATTTTTGACCTGGCAAAAATCCTGATTAGTGTTTGTCAAATATTGCAAAATATCTTCTGCAAAAATTATCTTCCCTGATCTACACAAATGCACACCATCCTGTCTGAACATGTGTGCCCAAAAGAAAGCTTGGATGCTCTACACATTTCCATTTTTTAAAACAGGCCATTTTTCCGTGTAGGTGTTTATCCAAAAAGTCTTTTCATTCACAGTGACCTGACTATCCTTTCTATAGGGGATTTGTGAGAAATATGTCCTAACACCAGTACAAGCTATACTATCTAGGAGGGCTATCAGTTCCCAACTAACAGTCAGAGAATCTTTGTTGGTGATATCATTTGTACCAACATGAATAAAAACAGATCCATACTTCCTTACATTAAGGCATTCCAAGGCTTGTTTCACATATTCTATTTTTGCTTCTGGCAAGCATAAATGGATAAGTTATACTCCTTTAATAAATTATATCAGGACCTTTGAAAAATTAGACTAGAGAAAATGATGTTACATTACTCTGTGATTTAATTGTTCCTCAATGTACGCTTTACCATCACTATAGGATATTGTAAAATATTTTAGTAGCAATCTAATAAACATTAGTAATACTATTGCTTTTATGTACTCCATAAAGGTCAAGTCCACTTTATTAACACAGATACATCTGGCAACAGGCAGTTTTTGCAGTAAAGAGAATATTCACATAACTTTGTAAATATTATAAGCATCTGCTCATGTGCTTTCTTTCAACATGTGTGAATTACATTGAATCTAAAGTGCAATGTGTATTACTGCCAATACCTTGAAAGCATTCAATGCTATGCTAATACTCAGCTCTGAAAAAAATACAATCATGCAGGTTTTGTTCGTTAACATCCATAGCTAGCAATCTGTCTCCAGAGTGATAATATTTTGTTCTGACAAATTTACACAAGCTATTTTTGTTCGTACTCCCAGGCTGAATCTGGAAATAGTTCATATGGGCCATTGTTCTACCCCAATTAACAAGCAAATGAAAAAATAAAGATATAATGGAGAGACATGGTAGATAATGAATAGTAAAACCAATAACTATTATACAGTAAGCGCTTTCACATCATGTATAGATGCTTCATCAGACCACCAAAAAATCCAGTCACATCCATTTAAATACTAAACAGTTCATGGCAATTAAAGTAATCATCCCATTAAACATGGTCATTCTTAAAGTGACAAAGCTATACAAACATATAAAATATATAATAAATTAAAACAAATATATACAAATTATTTCAGAGGATGAGCTTTCAGATAAGGTTTTAGAGAGGCTCTGTCATTCAGACCTTGTGGATGGTCTGCTTGTAGTCTTAATATCCATTTAAGTTCATGTTGTTCAGTGAAATTTCTGATATCACCTAATCATAGACTCTGTTGTATATGTTCAATAACTCTAAAATTAAATATATGGCTATTGTCATATTCTGTTATATATCTAGCTAATGCACTTCTGTCTGCATCACTATTTCTTATAGCTGCTAAATGTTCCCTGGCACATTCTCTTAAAGAACGATTAATCATGCCAACATAAAATGAGTTACGTAGTGAGCAAACAGATAAATATATGACATTTTAGTAGTACTAGTAGTACAAGTAGCATTGACTTTGAATTCAAAACGCTTAGAAGTTGTCGGATGAATAAAAACATTATCCTTAGCTAATACATGACAGATATTACAATTTCAACAAGGTTTAATACTACTGCTATGCAATTGCTTAGATATAGTTGAATTAGAATAACATAATAACCTTTTCAAGTTCTTTTTATTCTTATAACAAAAGTGGGGGGATTTCCTACCACTTGCTTTATACTATTATCTGATTGTAATATAAACCAATTCTTTGTAATTATCTCATGTACTTTATTTATATTGCTGGAGTACTGCAACCTAATAGGAACTGTCTGGTTATACTGACATCTGTCACGAGTAAAACAATTCAAATCAGTATTGTGTGATATACAGGGTTTAGCTCTGGTTTGTCTTAATATTATTACTTCATCAATAGTTTTTTCCACTTCTTCTTATTATAGTGACGCTCTAGAAATTCATCTTGAAAAACCACTATGTCTTGTTGAAATTTCTGATCATCAGTATCAAAACGTGAAATATGCATACCTTGACCTTTTATAATATTTTTATATATATATATATATATATAGGGTGGATGCATACTTTCTCTATATAGGATATTATTTCTTCTACAATCCTTTGTTTACAGTTCTGTACTAAAATTACCATATAAATCTTTGTTAATAGTGACATCCAAGAAATCTATATTTTTAGATTATATACAGATTTATATGGTAATTTTAGTACAGTACTATATAGAAAGGAATCTATCAAACCCTTCCAACTTCCTATTCAACCCTAACACCCCTCCCAAACATTTAGATACTCTTTAACTACACTTCCCCCAACAAACCAACTATTTAACATGTCTCTGGACAAATTAGTTTGTTCCCAAACCTCATTTGGCTTTTTATAAGACTTCACAAAACAACTGTTACAAAGATACTTCACAAAAACTGTTAAATATTGGGTACACAACAGAAAAGACAAAAAAGTACAGAAAACAAGGAATGTTTAAAGTGTTCAGCATATAGCAAATGACAAAAATTGGTGTGAATTTTTTAGCCTGCCAATATTTTAAAAATACCGTGACTCGTAAAATATAAGCTCACACTCAAAGAAGTGGTTAACCTGATTTCAGGAGAATGCAGAGGCACGAATGATGAGAAGATGACAGAATGACTGATTTATTTCTACACATTGCACTAGAATAGATAAAAAATATATATGTAAAAACAGCAAGACCAAATGACTGAACAAACACTCTGAGGCCAAGAAAAATATACAATATAAATTAAATAAACTCAGATAGGCAGAGTGGAAATAAGATGAGTCCACATAGATGTGATATACAAGAATGAGGGCAATAACCATAAATGTGCTTTCATTGACACTTTTACAGAAATACAAATAGAGATAAACAGACGTGCTTTCCCTTGGGAAGCTGTTAAATTGCTGTCTATCACAGAGCAACAGCTATCTGTCTCTCTCTTTAGTTTCCTCAGTCCTCCTTCCTAACTTCTTCTTTAGTAATTAATATCAACTAATTTTCCAGAACATACATTCACCATACTCAAAGCACCATTGTCATAAAATACCCAAATTTGCTTCAGTCTACCTTTCCACAAACAATACTGCAATGCCATAAGATCAGATAAATAGCCAACTCATAACAATAAACTAAAACTAATCTAAACCATTAACACCTTCTCAAGAAAAAATACATAAAGTATCCTTTCATTAACCATGATAATCAAAAGTTACAAAAATTACAACTCCAAAAATCCAGTAATAGAATTAATGATGCAGTGTATTCCTTCCACGTCTAAAATGCAGGATACACCTCCTCCTAAAACACACAACTGCCCATTCCTTCTTCATCTTAAATCCCCTGCACTTTCTCATTCTCTCAAAATGATGTGCTCTTGTGACATCATATAAAGACAGATTCCAAAACAGTTAACATTTGAGTCAAGGCACTACTTGAAAGTTTGGGATATTATCATGTGTTGGAGATTCCATATTATACAATTATTGGTCATTGATATTCAAAAATGAGCATGCTGATTGGACAGCCCAACCAGCATGCCCATTGTAAATCAAGCATATATCAATAGAAAAACGTCTGGTTGTTAAAGTAACATTGAGCGGCCAGAGGTTTTTTTTTTTCTATTGGTATATAGTAGACAGGAATTAGTCTGAAGGAAAGAAAGTCTGAAACTGAAGTGTGTCATTATTTAGTGACCTCGTCATGGATTATGATGTTTGCAGATGACCTTGTGATCTGTAGTGAGAGTAGGAAATAGGTGGAGGAGACCCTGCAGAGATGGAGATATGCTCTAGAGAGAAGAGGAATGAAGGTCAGCAGGACTAAGACAGAATATATGTGTGTGAATGAGAGGGAGGATAGAGGAATGGTGAGGATGCAAGGTGTAGATGTGGTGAAGGTGGATGAGTTTAAATACTTGGGATCAATAGTTCAGAGTAATAGTGAGTGTGGAAGAGAGGTGAAGAAGAGAGTACAGGCAGGATGGAGTGGGTGGAGAAGAGTGTCAGGAGTGATTTGTGACAGACAAGTACCAGTAAGAGTGAAAGGAAAGGTGTACAAGAGGGTAGTGAGACCAGCTATGTTATATGGGTTGGAGACAGTGGCACTGACAAAAAGGCAGGTGTTTGAGCTGGATGTGGCAGAATTAAAGATGTTACAATTTGCACTGAGAGTGATGAGGGTGGATAGGATTAGGAATAAGTATATTAGAGGGTCAGCTCAAGTTGTAAGGTTTGGAGACAAAGCCAGAGAGGCAAGATTACATTGGTTTGGACATGTGCTGAGGAGGGATGCTGAGTATATTGGGAAAAAGATGCTAAGGATGAAGCTACCAGGTAGCAGGAAAAGAGGAAGGCCTAAGATAAGGTTTATGGATGTGGTGAGAGAGGACATGCAGGTGGTTGGTGTGAAAGAGAATGATGCAGAGGATAGGAAGAAATGGAAAAAGATGATCCGCTGTGGTGACCCCTAATGGGAACAGCCAAAAGAAGATGATGATGATGATGTTCCTCATAAAAATTGTGGTTTTCTGACATATCACTGAGAAACAAAGTCACTAAATAATGACACCCATTTCAGTTTCAGACTTTCTTTCCTTTAGACAATATACAATTATTCTTGAAGATTTCTAAGTTTATAACAGCAACATTACCAATCAGTCCCCTCCTTTATTTATGCTTTGTCCACATTTCTTGAAATAAAAGGTTGAGACGTACATATGAGAGAAGGGAAAATAAAAGGAAAATCAGGTACATTCTGCAAAATTATAGAATCATACCGGATTTTCCTTGTATTTTCCCAATGTCTCTCTCATACCTCTAAACTGTCCGGAGGTTACAGTTTAAAAAAAAAATAGCAACAGAAATCATTCTTTCTCCCTTGCTTGCTTTCTAAAGCACTAATGTACTGTGTAAGAGTGGGAACGTAAGAGCCATACACATGTGCAGTACATCATCAAAGGGCAGAATCCAGAAACAATGCAGAAGAACACCACAGCACCTTTATACAAATATATTATTTAAGAAAAGTAAGTAATTTCTTTCTTAAATAATGTCATTATATAATAGCAATAATCCATGGCTAGGTGTGGTTAATGCTGTATTTAACCATTGTTTGCTTTGTTTGGTTAATTGGGTTTCCCCCTCATGACCAGACCAAAGCAACCATGGGTAAATTCAGCATTACCTACACCTAGCCATAGGTTATTGCTATAATATCTGCTTTAGATGAATATGCAAATGAAGAAATATACAGTTATGCACTACCCAGATGAAAGCTAGGTGTGATTCTGTAAATGTTCTGAGTGTCCCTGGGCCATTTTAGGGTCTGCTTTATTATCTCAAATACCAACTGCTTGAATTTTGCCAACTCATGTTTTATTGGTCACAAGCATGCATGGCACTACACCAGAGAACACATGACCATATGTTCAGGCTGTGAAACTGTTCCCCACTATGGGCCTCAGTCCTTGGAACAGTAAATATTTAAAAAAAATCTTGTAGTTTCAGTAGCAAGTAGTGATTGCAGAGGATGTCCAACTAAGAGTCTTGTTTCCTTGTGTGTGTGGTGTGGTCTTTTAATCTTGCATAGGTGTATGTGTGTGTGTGTGTGTGTGTGTGTGTGTGTGTGTGTGTGTGTGTGTGTGTGTGTGTGTGTGTGTGTGTGTGTGTGTGTGTGTGTGTGTGTCTGTGTGTGTGTATGTTTTTTCACTCACTTCAGATTGCCATCCTGAAGATTATGCAAGCCAGGCTCTGTAATTAATTTCAGGTAAATCACTACAGATTACTGTCAGTCACTAATGCCAAATATTATGATTATGTACTGCTTAAAATGTATAATTGGGCCTCCTTTTTTTCTGCTATATGCTAGAATCAAGGAGCACTGTTTGGTTAGGAATAAGTATATTAGAGGGTCAGCTCAAGTTGTAAGGTTTGGAGACAAAGCCAGAGAGGCAAGATTGCATTGGTTTGGACATGTGCTGAGGAGGGATGCTGAGTATATTGGGAAAAAGATGCTAAGGATGAAGCTACCAGGTAGCAGGAAAAGAGGAAGGCCTAAGATAAGGTTTATGGATGTGGTGAGAGAGGACATGCAGGTGGTTGGTGTGAAAGAGAATGATGCAGAGGATAGGAAGAAATGGAAAAAGATGATCCTCTGTGGTGATCCCTAATGGGAACAGCCAAAAGAAGATGATGATGATGATGTTCCTCATAAAAATTGTGGTTTTCCGACATATCACTGAGAAACAAAGTCACTAAATAATGACACCCATTTCAGTTTCAGACTTTCTTTCCTTTAGACAATATACAATTATTCTTGCAGATTTCTAAGTTTATAACAGCAACATTACCAATCAGTCCCCTCCTTTATTTATGCTTTGTCCACATTTCTTGAAATAAAAGGTTGAGACGTACATATGAGAGAAGAGAAAATAAAAGGAAAATCAGGTACATTCTGCAAAATTATAGAATCATACCGGATTTTCCTTGTATTTTCCCAATGTCTCTCTCATACCTCTAAACTGTCCGGAGGTTACAGATTTAAAAAAAAATAGCAACAGAAATCATTCTTTCTCCCTTGCTTGCTTTCTAAAGCACTAATGTACTGTGTAAGAGTGGGAACGTAAGAGCCATACATATGTGCAGTACATCATCAAAGGGCAGAATCCAGAAACAATGCAGAAGAACACCACAGCACCTTTATACAAATATATTATTTAAGAAAAGTAAGTAATTTCTTTCTTAAATAATGTCATTATATAATAGCAATAATCCATGGCTAGGTGTGGTTAATGCTGTATTTAACCATTGTTTGCTTTGTTTGGTTAATTGGGTTTCCCCCTCATGACCAGACCAAAGCAACCATGGGTAAATTCAGCATTACCTACACCTAGCCATAGGTTATTGCTATAATATCTGCTTTTGATGAATATGCAAATGAAGAAATATACAGTTATGCACTACCCAGATGCAAGCTAGGTGTGATTCTGTAAATGTTCTGAGTGTCCCTGGGCCATTTTAGGGTCTGCTTTATTATCTCAAATACCAACTGCTTGAGTTTTGCCAACTCATGTTTTATTGGTCACAAACATGCATGGCACTACACCAGAGAACACATGACCATATGTTCAGGCTGTGAAACTGTTCCCCACTATGGGCCTCAGTCCTTGGAACAGTAAATATTTAAAAAAATCTTGTAGTTTCATTAGCAGTAGCAAGTAGTGATTGCAGAGGATGTCCAACTAAGAGTCTTGTTTCCTTGTGTGTGTGGTGTGGTCTTTTAATCTTGCATAGGTGTATGTGTGTGTGTGTGTGTGTGTGTGTGTGTGTGTGTGTGTGTGTGTGTGTGTGTGTGTGTGTGTGTGTGTGTGTGTGTGTGTGTGTGTGTGTGTGTGTGCGTGTCTGTGTGTGTGTATGTTTTTTCACTCACTTCAGATTGCCATCCTGAAGATTATGCAAGCCAGGCTCTGTAATTAATTTCAGGTAAATCACTACAGATTACTGTCAGTCACTAATGCCAAATATTATGATTATGTACTGCTTAAAATGTATAATTGGGCCTCCTTTTTTTCTGCTATATGCTAGAATCAAGGAGCACTGTTTGGTTAGGAATAAGTATATTAGAGGGTCAGCTCAAGTTGTAAGGTTTGGAGACAAAGCCAGAGAGGCAAGATTGCATTGGTTTGGACATGTGCTGAGGAGGGATGCTGAGTATATTGGGAAAAAGATGCTAAGGATGAAGCTACCAGGTAGCAGGAAAAGAGGAAGGCCTAAGATAAGGTTTATGGATGTGGTGAGAGAGGACATGCAGGTGGTTGGTGTGAAAGAGAATGATGCAGAGGATAGGAAGAAATGGAAAAAGATGATCCGCTGTGGTGATCCCTAATGGGAACAGCAAAAAGAAGATGATGATGATGATGTTCCTCATAAAAATTGTGGTTTTCTGACATATCACTGAGAAACAAAGTCACTAAATAATGACACCCATTTCAGTTTCAGACTTTCTTTCCTTTAGACAATATACAATTATTCTTGCAGATTTCTAAGTTTATAACAGCAACATTACCAATCAGTCCCCTCCTTTATTTATGCTTTGTCCACATTTCTTGAAATAAAAGGTTGAGACGTACATATGAGAGAAGAGAAAATAAAAGGAAAATCAGGTACATTCTGCAAAATTATAGAATCATACCGGATTTTCCTTGTATTTTCCCAATGTCTCTCTCATACCTCTAAACTGTCCGGAGGTTACAGTTTTTTAAAAAAATAGCAACAGAAATCATTCTTTCTCCCTTGCTTGCTTTCTAAAGCACTAATGTACTGTGTAAGAGTGGGAACGTAAGAGCCATACATATGTGCAGTACATCATCAAAGGGCAGAATCCAGAAACAATGCAGAAGAACACCACAGCACCTTTATACAAATATATTATTTAAGAAAAGTAAGTAATTTCTTTCTTAAATAATGTCATTATATAATAGCAATAATCCATGGCTAGGTGTGGTTAATGCTGTATTTAACCATTGTTTGCTTTGTTTGGTTAATTGGGTTTCCCCCTCATGACCAGACCAAAGCAACAATGGGTAAATTCAGCATTACCTACACCTAGCCATAGGTTATTGCTATAATATCTGCTTTAGATGAATATGCAAATGAAGAAATATACAGTTATGCACTACCCAGATGCAAGCTAGGTGTGATTCTGTAAATGTTCTGAGTGTCCCTGGGCCATTTTAGGGTCTGCTTTATTATCTCAAATACCAACTGCTTGAGTTTTGTCAACTCATGTTTTATTGGTCACAAGCATGCATGGCACTACACCAGAGAACACATGACCATATGTTCAGGCTGTGAAACTGTTCCCCACTATGGGCCTCAGTCCTTGGAACAGTAAATATTTTAAAAAAATCTTGTAGTTTCAGTAGCAAGTAGTGATTGCAGAGGATGTCCAACTAAGAGTCTTGTTTCCTTGTGTGTGTGGTGTGGTCTTTTAATCTTGCATAGGTGTGTGTGTGTGTGTGTGTGTGTGTGTGTGTGTGTGTGTGTGTGTGTGTGTGTGTGTGTGTGTGTGTGTGTGTGTGTGTGTGTGTGTGTGCGTGTGTGTGCGTGTGTGTGTGTGTGTGTGTGTGTGTGTGTGTGTGTGTGTGTGTGTGTGTGTGTGTGTGTGTGTGTGTGTGTGTGTGTGTGTGTGCGTGTGTGTCTGTGTGTGTGTATGTTTTTTCACTCACTTCAGATTGCCATCCTGAAGATTATGCAAGCCAGGCTCTGTAATTAATTTCAGGTAAATCATTACAGATTACTGTCAGTCACTAATGCCAAATATTATGATTATGTACTGCTTAAAATGTATAATTGGGCCTCCTTTTTTTTCTTCTATATGCTAGAATCAAGGAGCACTGTTTGGTTAGGAATAAGTATATTAGAGGGTCAGCTCAAGTTGTAAGGTTTGGAGACAAAGCCAGAGAGGCAAGATTACATTGGTTTGGACATGTGCTGAGGAGGGATGCTGAGTATATTGGGAAAAAGATGCTAAGGATGAAGCTACCAGGTAGCAGGAAAAGAGGAAGGCCTAAGATAAGGTTTATGGATGTGGTGAGAAAGGACATGCAGGTGGTTGGTGTGAAAGAGAATAATGCAGAGGATAGGAAGAAATGGAAAAAGATGATCCGCTGTGGTGACCCCTAATGGGAACAGCCAAAAGAAGATGATGATGATGATGTTCCTCATAAAAATTTTGGTTTTCTGACATATCACTGAGAAACAAAGTCACTAAATAATGACACCCATTTCAGTTTCAGACTTTCTTTCCTTTAGACAATATACAATTATTCTTGCAGATTTCTAAGTTTATAACAGCAACATTACCAATCAGTCCCCTCCTTTATTTATGCTTTGTCCACATTTCTTGAAATAAAAGGTTGAGACGTACATATGAGAGAAGAGAAAATAAAAGGAAAATCAGGTACATTCTGCAAAATTATAGAATCATACCGGATTTTCCTTGTATTTTCCCAATGTCTCTCTCATACCTCTAAACTGTCCGGAGGTTACAGATTTAAAAAAAAATAGCAACAGAAATCATTCTTTCTCCCTTGCTTGCTTTCTAAAGCACTAATGTACTGTGTAAGAGTGGGAACGTAAGAGCCATACACATGTGCAGTACATCATCAAAGGGCAGAATCCAGAAACAATGCAGAAGAACACCACAGCACCTTTATACAAATATATTATTTAAGAAAAGTAAGTAATTTCTTTCTTAAATAATGTCATTATATAATAGCAATAATCCATGGCTAGGTGTGGTTAATGCTGTATTTAACCATTGTTTGCTTTGTTTGGTTAATTGGGTTTCCCCCTCATGACCAGACCAAAGCAACCATGGGTAAATTCAGCATTACCTACACCTAGCCATAGGTTATTGCTATAATATCTGCTTTAGATGAATATGCAAATTAAGAAATATACAGTTATGCACTACCCAGATGCAAGCTAGGTGTGATTCTGTAAATGTTCTGAGTGTCCCTGGGCCATTTTAGGGTCTGCTTTATTATCTCAAATACCAACTGCTTGGGTTTTGCCAACTCATGTTTTATTGGTCACAAGCATGCATGGCACTACACCAGAGAACACATGACCATATGTTCAGGCTGTGAAACTGTTCCCCACTATGGGCCTCAGTCCTTGGAACAGTAAATATTTTAAAAAAATCTTGTAGTTTCAGTAGCAAGTAGTGATTGCAGAGGATGTCCAACTAAGAGTCTTGTTTCCTTGTGTGTGTGGTGTGGTCTTTTAATCTTGCATAGGTGTGTGTGTGTGTGTGTGTGTGTGTGTGTGTGTGTGTGTGTGTGTGTGTGTGTGTGTGTGTGTGTGTGTGTGTGTGTGTGTGTGTGTGTGTGTGTGTGTGTGTGTGTGTGTGTGTGTGTGTGTGTGTGCGTGTGTCTGTGTGTGTGTGTGTATGTTTTTTCACTCACTTCAGATTGCCATCCTGAAGATTATGCAAGCCAGGCTCTGTAATTCATTTCAGGTAAATCACTACAGATTACTGTCAGTCACTAATGCCAAATATTATGATTATGTACTGCTTAAAATGTATAACTGGGCCTCCTTTTTTTCTTCTCTATGCTAGAATCAAGGAGCACTGTTTGGTTAAGTGACTTGCTCAAAGTCACACAGTGGGCAAATGGAGGCAGTAGGACTCAAACTGTGTACCCTTAACTGCAAGAAGCAATGCACTAAGAGCTTAGGCCCTTACTCCTCTGTACTGACTTCCAGACCTTCATTTTTTAATAAATCACCAAGGATTACAGTCATTCACATGTTTCTCAAATGTGCCACATTTTGTGGAATGTTCCACATTTTGATACTTAAAAAGTCCATGTTCCACATTATTTCATATTGAAAGGGTCTGATACACAGTCATTGTGATGATTTTTTTTAACCAATCTCCATGGTAAATGATACTGAATCATATAAATTTTTCAAATGAACATTTTATAAGTAAGGTAGGTCATTGCAAGCATGCTGTGACTTTCCAAGATGAAGTTTTTTATTGGGTCTATATCATATGAGCGAATCGCACAAATTGCGAACGCTCATAATATCGAAAGTACCGGACCTCGAAGTGCTTTTCCTGAGATCACGGTACAGTGAAGAATGGGATATTTGCCCTTTCCTCACTGTAGTGCGATCTTGGAGTTGGAATATATATTTAGCGGGGGGGGCACAGCCCCCCACAATAGGAAGCTCGAGGTCCAGTACGTTCGATATTATGAGCGTTTGCAATTTGTGCGATTTGCTCATCTGATATAGACCCTTTATTAAGTGTTTCACAGTTTGGAGCTGGCAGCGTTCCATATTTTGGAGACAGAGGGTTAACAGCTATGGTCAGTCTATAGTGCCAGTCATTACAGTTTCACAGTTCTTGTTCAGAAAATGCACATGGATGCAAAAGCTGTTGTTCTTTTAGCCTTTTAAGTGAGTTAAGGTACTCTGCCAGTTAGCTGTCTCTGATTTTGTAGAGCATCTTTGATTTTTTTATCATATTTACCTGTCGCTCATTACCTGGCCTGGCAGGTGGCGCAGAGGACTAAAGCTATGAGCTATTACTGAAATGTTTTTGTTCTCAATGTACATCGTCAGATTCCATTTGCCTGTTGTGTGATTCTGAGCAAGCTATTTAACCAGAAAATATAACAGAGTCATCCCTGAAAAATATTCTCCTGAGGACTTACATAGTCAACAAATAAATTAAAAAATATATTTTTTAATTTAATAAACAAATACATTTAACAAATAAATCACTGGGCAACAGATACGTTTTTAAAAAATATTTTTTTCAGGTAAATCACTGAGGATTGCAGTCAGTTAGTAACAACAGTCAGTGGAGTTTCATAGATCCTATTGTTCAGAAAATGCTTGTGGATATAAAACCTGTTGTTCTGTTAACTCTTAAGTGAATTAGAATACCCCATCTGTTATCAGTTTAGGCGAATATCTCTGATTTTGTCTCATGCTTATGCTCTATCCCTCAGTGACTGTTCCAGCAGTTAGCACAGAGGACCGAATCTCTGCATTGTTAAGGAACTGCTTCCTCTGCCCGGGATATAGGGTATGATTCCTTCTACCTTCACTTTATGACTGTCTGACTGACCAAATTGCCTAACCAAAACCTGCACCTGAATTGCACCAAAAATGGATAAGTTATCAAATGACCTTGTCCCATCAACACATAAATACAAAATATATTTTTTTCTGGAAAATCACTAAGGATTACAGTCAATCATAGTTCCTATTGTTCAAAAATTAGATGTCCATGCAACACGTGTTCTTCTATTAACTTTGTTAACTGAATTAGAGTGAACAGGCATTTAAGACTCTGATCTGTTAATGAAGTGCTTTTAGTGGTCAAAAGCAAGTCACTCAGAAGGTGCTTCTGAGACATCCATGAAAAGGGCCATTTGATCTAGTTGGTTTACCTACTTAACAAAAGCATAAGTGAAAGTTATATATATATATATATATATATATATATATATATATATATATATATATATATATATAAATATATATATATATATATATATATATATATATATATATATATATATATATATATATATATATTTATATATATATATATATATATATATATATATATATATATATATATATATAAAATACTGTCCCATTTGGGTCATTTTTCTCCCCCATTATTTTTTCCTTTTCTAAGAATTCTTGATCAAAGAAGTTAAGAGGCATTTTATTTTGCACCTTATAAAATTTTGTGGCTTTCTGGCAAATTGCTGTAAACTGCTGTCACTAAATAATGACAGGCATGTAAGTTTCAGACTTTGTGTCCTTCTGAAAATGCTTACTACACATAATGTATTATTCTAGCAATTGTCTATGGAAATAGGAGAAATATTTAAATCTGTTTCTGTTTTGGGGTCTTTTGCTCTGAGTCTTGAGTTAATAAACTGCAAGAGCAGAAGGGAACTGCATTAACTTGCACTATATTGTTCTGACAACAGAAAGTTAAGATGCATTTCTGGGCCATTATTAATGAATCTGTTCATTCAGTTGATCTCAAGCAGATATCTGAGGTGTGCGGTCATACAAGTGACAGAAATTGATGTGTATTTGTGTGTGTGTGTGTGTGTGTGTGTGTGTGTGTGTGTGTGTGTGTGTGTGTGTGTGTGTGTGTGTGTCTACTTGTGCAGAGGGCATAGTTCTTAACTATCCCTGAGTTTTTCCTCATATTTGTGGTCTGTTTGTTGTAAAATCTGTGGTTTTCTGGTAAAGTGTTGTGGACTGTAGTTATTAACTAATGACAAACATGCGAATTTCAGATTTCATATCCTTCAGAAAATGCTTACCAACACAAAACCTGTTATACTATCAAGTTTATAAGTATATAAGACTAATATTTAAAATCTGTTCTTGATTGTGGTTCTTTATCAATAATTCTTACGCTAAACGGTTGTGTTGGCATTTGGGGCATAATGGGTTATACTGTACAATTCCCAGAGAAGCAAGTTGAAATACACTTCAAAATGGTTACTTATGTATTTATTCATTCATTTGATTACAATCAAATATTTGAGTACGCCCCATTGTATAAGGAGCTATAACTGGTCAAATGTGTGTGTGTGTGTGTGTGTGTGTGTGTGTGTGTGTGTGTGTGTGTGTGTGTGTGTGTGTGTGTGTGTGTCTGTGTGGGAAGGTGGATGAGTGTGTGTGTGTGTGTACATGCGTGCAAATACTTGGTTCCTGCATTTATTTATTATTTATTTATTTCCAGTTTGATGACCGGGGAAGTCCACTGGGCCCAGAGATCCTGTTTTCAGTGAAGGCCCAGGGAGAAAAGCTCCATGAAACAGATTAAAGTAAAGACAGCAGTCCAAAAAAAATAAATATACAAGTACAAATACATATCAAATAATACAAAGCGTGAGCAATATTGCCCATAGTGCAAAAATATTGTGCAGATACATTTTAACAAATTCACACAGTTAAGGTCAAAAGTCAAAAGCTATTTACAATATTTACAGAGTGTGAGAGATCGTACGGGAA
Source organism: Protopterus annectens (assembly GCF_019279795.1). Classification (NCBI taxonomy): domain Eukaryota; kingdom Metazoa; phylum Chordata; order Ceratodontiformes; family Protopteridae; genus Protopterus; species Protopterus annectens. The sequence continues at coordinate 158,588,359 of NC_056733.1, read as the reverse complement.
TTAGCTATAGAAGTTTATAGCAAGCTATAAGGTGCTTAGGAACGCAGGAGGATACCCTCCCAGGGGCTTTTGTTAAAGAGTTCTAGGTAGGGAGAATGCAGTTACATTTTCATTTGGAGGAGCAGTAGGTGTAAAGCTGAGTTTTGAAGTTGTTTGTGTTTAACATTGTCATTAGTGTGGAAGGGAGAGAGTTCCATTTCTTACCTGAGGAGAAGTTGTCCAGAAAGATATTTACATTTGTGCAAAGTAATTAAGTTTTGGTGTTCAGAACTGAGAGTTCTATTTGGGGTGTATGGGGAAAGGATGTTAGAGTGGGGCATTTGGTTGGATTAAATATTAGTCTATGTGCTGTAGTGAGCTGGAGGAAGTCCAGGTAATTTGTGAATTCTAGCCAGGGACTGGAGGGTAACACAGTGAAGAGTGGAATGTTTGGTTTGGTGGCAAATTTAGAAATTTTGTTATAACAGCTTTCAAGTTTGGAAGTGATGGAAGAGGATAGGTTAGTTAGTAGTGGGGCGCCATACAGAAGGGAAGAAAGGAGGTAAGAGGAGGCCAGAGTATGCCTGGTAGAAGTAGAGAGGAAGTGGTTGTTCCTGTAAACATACCTAGTTTTTTTGTGGGGGTTTTTTATATTTTGCTGAATATGGATGTCGAACTTGAGGTGTTCATCTATAGTTACACAGTGTAGTTTGGCAAAGGGAACAACTTCAGTCGGAGAGTTGCTTTGTCTAAGGACTTGGAAAGAATTTTTATCAAAAGAGAAAGATTTTGATGGTGTGACTAGTAGTATTTTAGATTTGTTAGCATTGAGAGAAAGGTGATTTTGGTGCATCCAGATCTCAGTAGTTGAGAAGGCAGTCTGAGTTTTAGATAGGAGTTCAGTGAGGTTAGAGGCAGAGCAGACAAGTGTAGAGTCATCTGCATTTTGGATGACTTTGGCATTAGGAATAGCAGAGTGAAAGTTATTGATAAAGATATTAAACAGCATTGGTTCCTTTGGTACTCCGGTAGGGGTGGCTAAGAAAGGTGAGGTGCCTTTTTCTATTTCACAGCCATAGATCTGTCTGACAGATAGCTTGAGAACCAGGAAAGTGTGTTTTGGGAGAGATTTAGGTTTGAGAGTTGACTTAGAAGATTCTTATGGGAAACACTATTGAATGCTTTAGAGAGATCTAGGAGCACAGTGGATACTAAGTTCCCAGAATCTCGGGCTTGATTGACAGTTTCTAAGAATGAGAGTAGTTATTATGGTGCTATGTCCTGGTCGGAAGCCATGTTGGGTAGGGGTAAGAAGTAGGTTTTTAGTCAGAAAAGGCATAAGTTGGAAGTGGATGTATTTTTCTAGGATTTGGGAGATTGGAGAGAGAAGAGCTATAGAGCAGAAGTTTGAAATGTTGGTGTTTTTACCTCCCTTGTGGAGAGGAAGAATAAAGGTGGAACACCAGAGTTTAGACACATAGGATTCCTTTATAGATCTATTAATTAGGATACTAATTGAGAGAGCTATACCATCAGCAGTAGACATGAGAAAGGAAGATGGGATGTTGTCAGGTGCATTGGAGCAGGGTTTTAAGTTTGGATAGAAGTCGTTTTATGTAGTTATTGGAGACAGGTTTAATCTCAAACATAGGGGGAAATTATTTGGGAAATTAGATGAGGTGGAATATAGGAGAGATAGGTCATTGTTGGGAAAAGTTTGCGTTAGGTTGGATATTGACTCTTTAAAGAAAGAGTTGAATAGTGAGGCTAATTTGAGGTCAGATTTACTTGGGTCCAGACAGGGTTTATTTTTGGAGCCTGGGTTGAGGAGTGAGTTTATGGAGTTCCAAAAAGCCTAGGGTTTTGGGGATGGTTGGACTGGAGCTTAGTGTAGTAGGATTTTTTTCTCTTTGAAGATTTGTTTTTTGCAAAGTTATGGAGCTGTGTATATTAGAGAAGGGTTTTGGGAAGTTTATTCATTTGGTAAAGCTTCCAGGATTTGTCTCTTTGATGCATAATTTGCTTTGTTTCTTTGGTTAGCCAAGGGGCAGTTATAGTTTTTATTCTTTTTTTTCCTTGGTGGAGCTGGGGAATTTAGAGCATCTAGGAAAGTAGAATTAAAGTGCTCTATGGCTTTATCAAGTGGAAGGGTTTTTAGAATGTTCCATTTCATTTGTTTGAGATAGTTAGAGAAGGTTTGGGGGTCAGATTTACTAAGGTTGCAGGTCTGAATATATTGATGATGATGTGGATGGGAGGTGGTTGCACAGTAAATTAAAGTTGGGAGATGGTCACTAATAGAGTCAGGGATGGTGCCAGAGTTGGTAATTCTATTTGGATGGGTGACTAAGATCCAGTCAAGAGTGGATCATGGGGGATTTGTTTTATTGAGTCTGGTGATGGAGTGGGTTACTTGAGTAAAGTTAAAGAGGTTAATGGACAGGGAGGGTATGGGACTGTTGATTTTATTCCAGTCGATGTTTACATCACCTAGTATGTAAGTTTCAAGGTTCATTTCAACTGAGGCCCATTGGAGTATGTCTTCAAGGGCTGAGACGTTATTTCTGGGTGGGATATAAAGGGCGATGATACAGAAGCTTTTGTGATTATTCATTTTTAATAGATCTACTGTTAGTTCTGCACTGGCAAATTTAGGAATGGAGTTTAGTAGGGGAATTAAGGTAAGTAGATTGGAATATATTAATGCAACGCCTCCACCTTTTTTCTTTGGGCGGTCATATCTAAGAGTGTGAAATCCATATTCAACCCAACACCACATTTAGGGGTGACTTTTGTTGTCCCACTATAGATTAGGAATCATACACAATCCTTAATTTGCATTCTTATGGATTCCTGGACTTTGTAAGCACAGAGACCATGGGCCAATAAGTTCATATGCTCACTAGGGTGTGCAAACATTCCTCACCTGGTCCTCACAAACACAGCAGAATGTTACCCTATCCCTAGTGCACTAGCCTTCCTGGTGAGACCATAAACTGTCTCCTTTGAAATAAAAATAAAACCTGGAACCCCAGCTAAACCAGGAACTTTTAGAAATTATTCTAAAACAAACTTCCTACTGTTAAGTGATATCTTAGCAAAATTCCAAGTTCCCCAAAACCTGTATAATCATATTAAAAGATGCATAGAGACAGCAGTACACACCCATTACAAGTATAAGACTAACTCAAAAAACAAGCCACCCTGGATGAATCCAGACATCCATAAGTTGTACAACAAGAGGAAGAAAATAATGGCAAAAATTAGGAGATGCAATGCCCAGCAAGGCAGCTCATGGATCACTGGATTATAGGATCATAGGAGGTTACTAGGCTAATAACCCTTGGGCCATTACAATCCTAGCCAAGAGTTTATACCCAAAAAAGAAACCTCAGTCAGCACCTGTCACCCCTGTCAATGAGGGACACAGGTGGAACCCCTGGAACAAATTTGTGGTTTCCCATTCACTCATCAAGGTTGAGACTGAAGAAGGTCAGTGACATACTTTATTTGACATGTATGGGAAGTTCATTCCAGAGATGGGCCAGCCTCTGGGAGACAAACCTGTCTCTCCAGCAGGTTTTGTTAATGTTGCGTATTAGATTTAGGTCTTTTGAGCAGGTAATGCTCAAGCAGTTAGACTTATGGATATGGAGCATCTCTAGTAGGGCAGGGTCCAAGATTGCCTTATAGGCGAGGCACAGATTACCTCTAAGCAATCTGTATGATACTGAGTAGAGTGATAGTGATTTGAACCTGTCCACATAGGACAGGTGTTGGAGGCCATTCTCTTTTAGATATTTCTGTGGCCTTTCCAGCTGGTGCAGATGTTTGGAGAGGTTGTACTCAATTATTGGCCTAATGAAGGAGCAGTACAGAGAGGTAATAACCTCCTTTTTCCTGGATGCAATCCCTTTACTTATGAGATGAACCAAGTAAAAGGCTTTTCTGACCACTGCCGCTACATGATGGCCGAATGTGAGATTGTTGTCAACCTGTGTACCCAGGTCTCTCACCAGAGGTTGTGTGCTTAGGAGGTTGCCATTGATGTGGTAATCAGTAAGGGCTGTGTTTTTGCCGAATGGTATGATAATACATTTTTTTTGCATTTAACTTAAGGCCATGACTTTGGCACCAGTCATTTGTTGCTTTGAGACACTCTACTAGTATATTAACATCATTTGGGGAGTCAATGACAGCACCCAATGTACAGTTGTCTGCAAACGTGGTCAGCCACAGGCCTTTTGTCTTTGCCTGACCTCTGAGGAGTAGATGACAAACAGTGGGGGTGCCAGAACAGATCCCTTGGGAACACCACTGCTGTCAGAGATGGAGGTGCCTATTTTGACCTTGTGTGTCTAATCGGTGAGCCAGATGGCCACCCACCTAATGAGATAGGGATTTACACCAAGTTGTTTTTGCTTTCTGATGATGCCCAAGTGAAGGATTGTGTCAAAGGCTTTGACCAAGTCAAAGTAATCTCTACTTACAGACTTTCCCTCATCCAGAGCTTTGATGACAGTCTCAAAAAAGTCAACCAGGTTCAACAGGCAAGATCTGCCCTTGACAAATCCGAACTGGGTAGATTCAAGTGCTTGGAGATTGCCTATGTCCTTGTTTATGAGGAGCGTATCAAGCCTACTAAAGCCAAATATGAGGTGAATATAGCTATCCAAGCCAAGAATGATCACAAAGCTCTCTTCACAACCTCAAGGTCAGAATACAACAATATACTGAATTAACTGTAAATGGAGCTACCTGTACTGAGCTGAAAGATATATTAAATCTACTAGCCAACAAACATAGACTGAATATTACCACCCTCACCCCAGAAAACCCTCAATAAATACCCATAACCATAACTCTGCCAGCTATCACTAGGGAACAGGTCCTCAAAGCAGTCTACAAGGCCAAGAATACTGCATCAATGGGTCTCGATAATATCTAGGGATGTCTCCTTAATAGCATGACACATGAACTATAGGGTCCACTAGAATTATTATTTAACCACAGCCTCCAAACAGTCTTCATGATGAATGCATGGAGGACTACCATGGTTATCCCAATGTACAATGTAGAATGGCAGGCCATAACTGTACCCATGAAATTATTGACCTATAAGCCTGACTAGTGTAATATGTAAAGCCATGGTAAGAATAAACCTGGATATATTAAATGATGACATAGGAAACCTACAGTCACTAGATCCAACTCAGGCTGGTTTCATCAAGGGCAAGTCATTCCGACTTAACCTGGTGGACTTCCTTGAGAAGATCCCAAAAGCAATGGATGAGGGCAAGATGGTGCACACTGCCTGCCTCAACCTGGCGAAAGCATTTGGCACACTATCCTGCTTTGGCATTGTAAACCAGCTCATTGAATTATGTATTAACCCCTGCATCAACTGCTTAATGGCCAAATGGCTTAAAATGGATCCAGGAAGTTAGGATAAGGCAGTCTACCTTAACAAAAAGGCCATTCACTAACAGCATGTCTCAGGGCTTGGGGAGGGGTTCTTGTTTGGCATCTTCTTTCCTGAAGTGAAGGCTAATTTGCAAGGCCTCTAGCTGACCAAGTGCACAGATGATTGCAAATTATGTGCAGTTGCTGAATCCCTCCAAGACACAAATACCCTCCAAAAAGGCCTGACCCAGACTAATAACTGATGCCAAAGTCACAGTCTTAAACCAATGACAAGAAGTGCATTATAGCATCTTCCATTAAGACCATCACCCAAGAAAATGAACACATTGATAATATACTGATAAGAGTAGATCCAGTAGTCAGAAATCTGGAAGTGCATATAGATAGTGACTTGGCCTTTGACCGTCATGTTTTTACAGTAGTGAGGAATTATTCTGTGTTGTATAATTTATAAATAAGGGATATGCATCAGGTCCAAAGATTTCATCATTCTGTCATACTCTGTCCTCATAAGACCAATTATTCAGTACCTGACCAGGCATATGCAACAGCTGGAGTGCCCACAGAGGTTCCTCACAAAAAGAATACATGGTTAAGAAAACAAGTCTTATGTGGATTGTCCTGTCCTTATACTAAACCTACAAGCTGCTGTGAGGTGACCTATGCCTGGCCTACAAAGCATGTTCTGATGCTTTGATAGACCTGCTGAACATCCACAAAACAAATACCATCAGAATCACGCAATCCATGGATCTAAAACTCAGCTGCAATATAAATAGGACATGCTGATGGGATAGGTATGCATCTCAAAGGTTACCCCTTCTCTGGAATAAGCTTCCTGTCCATATGAAGCAAAGTTCTTCCCTGCACTTATCCAAGTGAAACATGGATCATTGGATGAGGAATCATAAATTTACCCCTGGTGGAAATTTGTAAATGCTTAACCACTCATTCCTAAATGTATATACTCCCCCACAAAACCTAAGAGACCATTACCTATCTAATATTTCTGGAAATATGGCTAGAGTTATAAAAGGCCTTTTAGGATTGTTAACCTAGCATTCTCCTATGATTCTATGACTCCTAGCTTGACTGGCATAGCCTTCCTAGAAACAAGACATACAGTCTAATAGTTTGTACTGGCAAAGACATAAAATAGTCACAAACGCAAGGTACCCTGACTTATTACTGCATTCTGAGCAGTCACTGGTATAATGAGCGTACATATTGAAACAAGATGGTACACTAATGTGTTATGATCTGGTGTTATTAGTAAAAGAGTTTCATATTTGCCAGCATTGATCTGATGAATGATACACTTTATGAATTTTGTAATTGTGCAGTGGGGTGGATTTGGTGTGATATATTTATTTAATTTAATGTTTTTGGAGCCCGTCCATTAGTGGATTTGCATGCTATGCGTACCACCTGCTGAAGACATCATGTGATTTGTGGGTGCAGTGACAGTTTTTTTAGCTGTATACTAAGACATTGAAAGTTTTTTTTTTTTTTGCTAAAAACCATGGCCTGTTTCTTGAAATGTATCACTTATTTCAATCATTGGTACAATGGTACAAGTGGAGTGGTGGATGAAATTAAATTAATGATCTCTTACTGATCTATCTTGATGAATTGAGTTTTGCAGCTCTCTCTCTCTCCTTTAGTTTCTACTTCATGGAATATTTCAGCAGCCATGCATGCTTTCTTTGGGCCTATCTTTTTCAGATGGTACACTGTAATATTTGGAGTAGTATTGCTGAAGTTGCAGCCTTTACTCATCTTGATAATGTCACTTCCTGTTCCATTTTAGAATCCATGTTACTGTACTTGCCTGATAGTGGTTCCATGTCTCCCATATATAGGATATGCTGGCTTATATCTATATTTTGTTTGGTCTCAGAAATTCATAATTCTAATATGTATGTAATTTCAAAGACAGCAGATTTTATCTCCCATTGTACACGTCATGTCACTTCTTATTGGTGACTTTGTGTGTGTGTGTGTGTGTGTGTGTGTGTGTGTGTGTGTGTGTGTGTGTGTGTGTGTGTGTGTGTGTGTGTGTGTGTGTGTGTGTGTGCGTGTGTGTGTGTGTGTGTGTGTGTGTGTGTGTGTGTGTGTGTGTGTGTGTGTGTGTGTGTGTGTGTGTGTGTGTGTGTGTGTGTGTGTGTGTGTGTGTGTGTGTGTGTGTGTGTGTGTGTGTGTGTGTGTGTGTGTGTATGGTATTGCTTTATAGCCATTATTTGTAGTAGTGTTCACATAATCATGACATCTGTGCACTACACTCTTGTGTTCTTTATTAACTATCAAATACCCCTTCGCCATAATGAGAAACATAATCTTGACCTGTAATAAAAAAGAATAACTTAAGAATGCTTTTTCTATAATTAATTTGGAGTTTTTGTTAGGTGAAGGAAAACTTTGGGGCATTCTAAGTATGCTGAAACATCTCACTGAATACTAAGCAGGTTTACATTAGTTATAGCAGTGGGATTAAGGGAGAGAAGTGTAGTGGTCATTAAATAAATTGTGATGACACAGCTTCATATAATAAACTGAAGACCAAGACCATTATAGGCCATTATAGTAGTAAAATATCAAATTAGCTGCTGCTGTACTTGGGTTTGAAACCATGTATGGTCTGAAAAGATATATTGTATCTCATCAACTGGGTAAATTATGATGGTAAGTATTATTCATAAAAGGTTTACAATCAAAATGTTGAATGCCATTAATCGAACTTTGATTGTCGAAAGGCAGTTTATCAAAGTCTCATAACGATAATTCGAAATATGTCGAACCCACAACAGCAAATGCTAGTGTGCATTCGCTGTTGCGAAATCAACATATTGATTGGCGATCACACTACAGTGGGGATCAGGAACTTTGCCCTTTTCCCTCACTGTAGTGAGATCTCAGAATTGTAATATATATAAGTAGCAGGGAGTGGGGGGGCACAGACCCCATATAGGGGGGGTGCAGGGGAACTTGCATGTGTTGAACGTGACTAGATTTTCAGGTAAGTTCGAAAAATGTCAACATTTCAAATTAGAATTGTTGGCATTTTATGTTTCGTTGTTTTGATTGGTCAATGTTGATTTCAAAAATGTTTTTCGCGTAAGTAATTACTTGCAAAAACGTTGTTGAAATTTTGATAGTAAACCTTCATAAAACATGTAGAAAACATTAAACAATATTTCATTTGGTCTCATGATAAAATAATCCCAGCAGCAACAGTTAAGTGACATGGCCTCAAGAAAACATGATTTGTACCTATTTCGTTCCCTGCCTACCTCTATTTTTCACTACTGTGGAGAGAACAATCTGTCACGCTAGCACCAAATTATTTTAACTGCAATAAATGTTTGTGTGGAAATGCTACTGTAAAATATGAGACCATGTTCTTTTAAAAGTGTGTTGAAAGAAATTAATTGTATGATACTCACCATAAAGTAAAACATGTATATAATCAAGGTATTCAAACTAGCACTGATGCAGACTAAATAACTTTCCTAAAGCACTTTGAAATAAAGGAAATAATTTCTAGCCATCTCAGTATTTTCTTTGTAGTATGTCTGGACTATTTCTTGAAAAATTAACGTTATACTTTTAAGTCAAACTACAAGAAAAAGCTTTATGTTGGACATCACATAGGGCACATTTTTCAAAACACAATAGCAGTCTAAACCTGTTGATATACTTATCTTTGTAGCACTGTAATATGTATAGTGTTGAAATTTTAGTGCTAGCAGCTAAACCTAATATTCTTCATCTGGAATAATATCATGGATTGTTTAATCTAACTAATTAAAAAAAAAACTCTTAATAACATTTCTTATTATTATACTCAATAAATGTTTTTTCAGTGTGCTTTAAAAACTAACAAAGCTCTAAATACATTTCTAACCTCAGAAATTCTTGGCAATCTTGTGTTATTCCCAGAAGCCAGTAGCAGAAATGGTGTCTTAGGTTATAATAAATTGCTACAAAGGTCTTGGCCTATACTTAAGTCTCGTAGCTTAGCTTTCCATCTGTAAGTAGTAGATAAGTTTTTAATGACTTTGTAAAATGATCTAATGAGTCTGTCATTAAGACAATTATTGTTTCAGCAACCTTGGAAGTGGTGTAAACCGGAAGGTTTTCATTGATATGGGTCATTTAACACAGAAAACTATACCTACTAATTTAAAGATATAGCATGAAAATGTTTCATTAATCTTCATTTCCTACATAATGAAATTGAAATCAAACTCCTAATGCTTTAAGTCAAATGTGTAATACCATGCTGGCACTAAAGAAGATGTCTACTCACAGTGGAATCAGCACTAAGAATTTTTATGTATTTGATGAAAAAGTTTCATCAGACAAACATGTTAAATTCGGTAATATACTGTCCCCAAATTTGCCTTAAAGGGAAAGAAAGTGAAAGAAGAAAAAGAGAAGAGCTAAAGGACATTACAGTTACCTTTAGCTCAATAAAATAATAAAAAAATAAAATAAAATGAAAAATCTTTTATATCTATAAATTAATAAAACAGAATCAAGAATTTAACACATTTATTGTATTATCACTTAAGACACAGGCAAACATACATTTATATAAAAAGAAAACAAACCATGTTAATATGTTCACAGCTGCAAACATTATACATCACATTTATTCTTTTATACAATTATTATCAATCCAACATTACATAAATTGCTCAATTCCCACCTTTCATTAAACCTCAGTCCTCCTCTAAAACATTATTCTGCATGTATTGCTCCCACAATTTCCATTTTTTTCTGTGTAATTTACTCCCACCCTTTTCTAAAGAGCCCACTTCCATTTCTTTTATCTCTGTCACAATATTCACTACTTCAAATATAGTTGGTTTAGACTTTGATTTCCATTTTCTAGTGATTGTTTTTTTTGGTAGCCACCAAACTTAACAAGGCTTTGCTATGTCTAGACAATTCAGATCCTGTATACCAGCTCAAAAGCAAAGTTGCTTTGTTGCACCATTTGCTCACCAAATATTTCTGACGGAGTATTCTATGCAGATTTTTTTAAATCTGCCAACTCATTACACTCCCAAAACATATATACCCAATTACCTCTTTTTTCCCCATAACACCTCCAGCATTTGCCATCTACCTGAGGAAAAATCCTTTAGAGTTCTGCTTAGAGTATAAAAATAGCTATGAAAACACTACTAAGCAACAATTCTAAATCTTCTAGACTTCGTTGCACATTTGGAAACTATACATATGTCTTCCCAATGTTTCCTTGTGAACTGCATATCCAAACTCTCTTCTCAATCTTCTCTAACCTTCCTTGATTGATTCCTATAGTTATCATGCAATATTTTATATGCCCTACTAATTATTCTTTTTTAACAGCAGCTTATGTTATAGGTTCAGCTAAAAATTCCACCAAAGCAGGTCTTTCACTCAGGATTCTCCAGTCCCTTTTTCTTTGCCTGTACTCTGATATCAATCCCTGATAGGGAAGGCAGTCTCTAGTCTACAGTCCAAATGTATTTTTAGCATCTACCAATTCAATTACCTTTCCCTCTCTAGTTATTTGCTCCCAATACCTTGGTTAGTTTGCCAGTTTTCTCATGGAAATTCCAGCCCCCCTTGTGCCTATTATATGTACCCCTAATTGCGGTCATCCCTATTGGCAGACTCTCCTTTCTCCATTCTCATGTTGGCTTAGTTTTTAGAATATTTTCTGCTAATTTATGAATATAATATTATGCATTGCTGTTGTCATTCTCCTTAAGGATCTGTATCCAGAATCCCACTCTCTCCGTATTTCTTGAATTTCCCCTGGCTTCATCATTGTCCCTTTTTACTTTGAATTATATTTCTATCAGAACAAAGAGAAGATAGGAAAGAACCTAGAATGGCTCTGACATACTCTAATGACATGAAGGATATTTGTAATGTGATTAGGAATAACTGGAAGATTCTTACTTCTGATGAGGAAATGAAGAGAGTTGTAGGCAAGGTACCCCATTTTGCTTTTAGAAGCAATCATAACTTGAAACAGTTATTATGTGATAAGATGGATAATCATACCCCTGTGAGATCTCAAAGAAAAGGTACCAATCTGTGATGAAGATGTACTTGTAAATAACTCTGTAAAGGCACACCGTTTTTGTACATATAAAACAGAATAGGAGGTATTCTTTTGAGGGATATGCAGACTGCACTGGTAGAAATATATTTTAAATGGCTACATGTGACTCCTGTGACTTATTTTATGTGGGTAAAACCACAAGAGAGTTGAAAGAGAGGGTGTCAAAGCACATGAGTGATAGGCTACAGAATCTAAAAAAAAAAAACATTTATAAACACATTTGAGATAATATTGGACATTGTTTTTATTTTAGGGTTTTACAAAATATTAATGTTAACAAAAGAGGGGGGATGTTGATAATATGGTGGAGAGAGTGGAGATGTCATCGATAGGAAGGCTACAAGCATATAAGCCACTGGGCCTGAATGCTTATCTCCCACTGAAACCTGTATTGAAGGAGAGAAGGCTGAGGAGGCGTGTCTAAAGTTTAAATGATGTGAAGGGTGTTGTCACCAATTATCATACTGATTGGTTGGATTTTACTATTTAAGTGTTGTTTGAAAGTTTTTTATGTATGGATCTGATGAAGGATCTTTGATCCGAAAGCACTTATCTGATTAAAATAATTTTTTGTTTTTACAGTGGTGCCGTGTATATGTTACCCTGGCCATTGTGGCTGTATTGATTATTTTATTAGTGTATATATATATATATATATATATATATATATATATATATATATATATATATATATATATATCACTGCTTTTACACCTGCTGCCACAGAATCATCTAGGCAACATGGGTTTTTCTTCCACTCAGTGCTGTCCAAAGTGCTCTCCACTTAGTGTGTTGGCAGGGAGGAAAGCAAACCAATGGAAATCGTATATGTTTCTCAGTGAAGCAGCGACCTGTGTTTGCTCATCACTTAACTATATGCAAATGGGGAAAGCAGTATAAATACTTTTTTAAGGTTATATAATTTATGACACATTTCCTATAAGAACTAGTTGTGAACTCCACATTATCTGTTAGCTGTGTCTACCATAGCCAGTATGGATAAGTTTTTCTCAACTTTAAGTAGGAGTCCTTAAATGTGTATGTTCCGTGTGCAAATGGGTCTATTATCAGCATATCGAATGCTAAAAATGCCGAATGCAATTTAATCAAACTGAAATCTCAAAAGAGCGAACTGACAGAACATTGATTTCTTTCCCAGGGAAAGAAATCGGTGTTCCATGCAAAACAAAAACATTTTTCAATACTTTAAACACTGACAGAATTGGGAGGCTTCATGCCCCCACACCCCCCAATGTGGGGGCTGTGCCTCCCACACACCCCCACTTAAATATACCAACTCCGAGACCACACCACAGTGGAGGAAATAGCAAACTCTGATGACGGCCCACCGATTTCTTTCCCTGGGAAAGAAATCGATGTTCTGTCAGTTCGCTCTTCTGAGATTTCGAACATTTCAGTTCGATTAAATTAAATTTGGTGTTTTCAACATTCAAAATGCTGATAGGAACCTGTGCAAACATGTTACCATCTATCGTGCAACCCAGCTGCTTGGTGGTGCACTATGGAAAGTGCTTATTAGCGTGTATTATTTATGTTTATTGCCCAGTTAGTCTTCATCCCATTAAAATCCATGTAAAATACAACCAAAGGGAAGGCACTAATAACTAAACACATACTTGCACTCAGTTATGTGTTGCCTGCACCCATGCACTTTAAACTTGGTATCAGTACTAGTTCACAAATGTCAACTACATTACAAAGACAAATAACAAAACTGCATTGTTACATACCATTTGCATCTTTATAATGACAATAGAAACTCAAATTGTCTTATACATGTATTAATGTGGACAAGAATTCTTCACAGATATGAACATACATACATACACAGTTGCATCCATGCTGATCTCAACAAATGTGTGTGGCTGTATGTGACAATAAGTGTGTAATGTACACAACATATTGGGAAGCAGCTGCATATGTCTCATTTCTGCTGCATGCATTACTAACAGATTTTTGTATCTAGTTTGATAAGCTGTCTCTTAAAGTATGCCTGCACATTGGAAACACAACAGGAAATAGTACAGCCACACTTTTCACACCACTGTCATAAGAGGATATGTTAATCACATCATATAATGATGATGGCATCATCTATAAACACCACTATGACAAGGCAAAAATGTACTTCATTGGTGTTTCAGTCTTTAAATACTGTGTTTGGGACATGGGAACAAAATACTTACATGTGCGTTAAATGAACACAGCAGCCACATTATGTGTGCATCTCTATGTATGTGTAAGTGTGTGTGTGTAGTCAGAGGAACATCAGTCTGTATCCTACTATCATCAGTCTAGTCCCATGCAGAACTAATATTTTAACAATCATACATGGCAACCCAGCCATGTCATGCAGGCCTCACAACATCTTCTCATGTGTATTCCAGTCAACTGGTGTTTAAGTAGTCTGAAAAGTGTAACTGTGTGTCCCATGGAATGCAAATATTTTGACAGTTGTACATGCCTACACATCCACGTCATACAGGCCTTTCAACATCTTATCTCAAACATCCCGTGATCATGTCATCCACTATAAATTGTCCAGCAGCATTATAAAAGTCAGACTTGTGCTGTGGTGCTTGCTTTAAGTCCTGAGTTCTCTAGCTTGTGTATCTAGTTAGGTAGGGGGTTCTAATCTTTCTGCAGTTAACTGGTGTTTGTGTTCAGTTGATTCACATTGAAGAGAATATTTTAGAACAGTAGGTGAGAGACTCAACTACCATATTCTTTTCATGGGACACTGCTTATGTCATCAGCTATATGGTGTTGTCTGACACCATAAAAGCCAGACTTGCACTGTGCACTGGTGTTAAGTAATGTCATCTGTAGATAGTTAGGAAGGGGGTTTAGTCTCACTGCAGTAAACTGGTTTGTGTGTGCATTCAACAATCAGTATGGTGACAATTTTAAAGCAGCATGTGAGTCCACAGCTATTCCAGACACTCCTCAGAACATCTTCTTGTAACACACTGATGATGTCAGCCTGTATAACATGCACTCTGACAGTACTCAAGACAAACTTGTGCTGTGGCAGTAACATTAAGTACTGTGTTTTCAAGCTTCTTTTCATAGATATATAGAGGGGCTAATCTGACAGCAAGCAACTTGAGTGTGTATACATCCAAATATTACTTCTGAGACAATGCTACACAGAGATGTGACTCCACATACATGCAAAACACTTCCAACATACAATGATGCTATCATACTTTATAAAGTGCAACGTGACAGTATTAAAGTCAGACATATGTGGTGGTCCTAGTGTTACATTGCATGACATTCATCTTCTATATCTATACAGGTGTAATGTTCAAGTCAGACCCAGTCTACTGTTGTGTGTATGCGGTTGGTGGTACATTATGGTCACTGTATGATCTTTTGAATCGCTTATCATTTCACTATCACTTAGGAGAACCTTTAACATAGCCCCATTCATCAACCATCCTCTTTTTTCCTCTGACCACATGACATCCTTCCTGCAGAGGAGTGGTGGATGTCCTCATGTCAAATGTGCCTACACACTTCATGAAACAGAGTCCTTCTATGAGTCTCTGCAAGCCATCTCCAGACCACTGCATGTGTAATTGCTAATTTGGTCATGTTGTGGTGCACGTCCCATATGGACAGTAATAATTTGTAATGCAATCCAACAAATACACACATTTTTACATAGTCTTACGATCTTCCATAATATAGATATAAGAAGGTTTGTTTTAAATGGCATAATGATGTGATGTTGGCCATTAGCTTAATAATGTCCTATAACCCTATGAACTTTTGACATGCCAATGTTTCTGTCATTGACATGTGCTATGTTGAGGTGTGGATACACAGTATGCCTACAAGAGGGTATTGCATTCTGTGATATGAGTTAATGTATTGAGAACAACTGTTGCCTTTTCATTACATGCTCCTTCTATAACAGCTGTATGAATATGCCTCCTGAGAACTGTTGACATGGTATACTTTTATATATATTGTTGGCTTATTAAAACATGTTGTACTGGAGCAGACTGACATTCTACACAGTTCTCATTCAACCATCACAGTGACACTTGCAGGATGGCACAGGTGTGTGTGTCTACCTACCATTACTAAATGCTCTGTGACAGACATCAATATCAATTCATACTGATTATATGAGCATATAAGTCTTGTTTCATCCACATGTTGTAATACTGTGATATACACAAAAATAACACATTTTGATCCAATTGCAGCCTTGTGGAATTCACTGTTATGTGCAGTTGTATTGCTGTTCCCAAGAATTATTGAGGTGATCAGCAGCACCATTGTTTGACTATCAGCATTTGTGTAAGGAAATGTTCTGCATGACCCACAAACAAATGATTTGCAATATGTCCTTATATGGCATCAGGCCACTAAAACACAGCTTTCCCATGAAACACATATAGGCATATGCTGTGCAATTGATGTAATTACGTGACATTGGTAATGCATGTTTTTAATTTCTCCAAATCTTTGGGTTTCTAATACCATGAAGAGAATGGACCCCATTCCTAAGTCAAAGTACATTTAAAGTTAATGAAATTAGTATTAGTATTGTTTCAATCTTTGATGTTTGTCAGAAGTGCTCTTCACAACCGCAATTTGCCCAGTAATGACTCCTACCAGTCCAGTACTGATACCAGTGTATGGCATGTGATGTATCACCAAGTTTGTATTTGGAGGGGTTTTCACAAATCATTTATTTCAGTAACTGTGAAATGTTAAGGGGAATACACAGCTAAGTGCAGAGCTGTTTATGGATGGCACCAGCCATACTCAACCAGAGAAAATAGACAATCTGCTAGCTGACATTTTTCTCACACTTTACACCCCTGTTGCCACTGGCCATCAGCCAGAGTATACATGCAAACATTACTCAGTTTTTCTCCTCAGGAGAGCAGCTCATCTGTGTGCTCTCTAAAGATAATAACACAGAATCAATGCAACCTGACAACATCCCAGGTTGCCTATAGCATGACTTAAAACTTGACCTAGCAGACACAGTTAGATCCCTACTTCAACACAGCCTCCTGACAACCTATATTCATGTACAGCAACAGAAATCCATCTGACAGTGGGGGGGGGGGGGTGACATCAGTTATAGACCCATACACCTGGCTCTCCTCATCTGTGAGGCAGACCTATGAATTATCATGGAATTTATCAAAAAGGACACAGTTAATCTCCCAAATTTGTACCACACCCATGCTTTATTTGTTAAGGCTACAATGTCAGTTTTATCTGTTTGATGTCTTCAAGAAGGTCATCAAGGGCATGTATGACCAAAACACTTTCGCCTGTGTAACTTGACCTGGCCAATGCATTTGACAGAAATCCATACTCAGGTATTACAGAGAAACTGTCTCAAGTGGGCATAAACATCGACATCACCAAGTGGGTTGACAAATGGATCACATACATGACAGATAATATCAAAGTGTGCGAATTCACGTCTCTCTAGAGTCCAGTGACCAGGACCATACCTCAGGACTCTTTACTACGTCCTTTCATGTTCATTATTTAAGCCTCAGAAGTCAAGGCTAACTTACAAATCCTTTGTCTATGACCAGAAATATATATGTGAGTCAGCCAACACAGTCCAGGCAAAAAAGATACCAAAAAAATAATAAGAGCAACTGGTTTATTAAGATAAAAGGTTAGTGCTTTCACGGGGTTGCCACTTCTTCAGACCAAATACAAAATGTACATTAAAACCACATATTTAAAATCCAGCATAACCAATTAGTAGAAACAATCAAAAACAAAAAAATCAGATAAAAGACCTCATCCTAATCACCGCCTACTTAATAAAGCAGGCTTAAGAGAAGCACCACTGTTAAGCCCTGGAAATTCATGAGCTCTCATGGAAATAATCCATTTCAGTTCACACATTTCGACAGAATTATTCAAATCACCTCTTCTAATATTAGGGTGCAGCATCTGTAAAACCCTAAATTTAAAAGAGCTATGTCCTGGAAATAACAAAGCATGGTTAGCTAAGGCATTTGATGAAACTTGATTGCATATGTTTCCTAAATATTCAAGAATCCTTTCCCTAAGTTGACGTGTGGTCTTACCAATATAAAAACCATTGCAAGAGCTGCATGTGACAAGATATTTCAGGTTACTACTCCTACATGTTGCCACAAATCTGGGTGAAAAAACACTTCCTGTGACTGGATGTATAAAACAAGGGTCAGGAAAAATAGATGAACATGCCTTACAATTAAAACAAGGAAGGGTACCCACCTTCCCTATAGTTGTAGATGATGAGGATCTGAGTCCATAGCATAAGAGTCTCTTAAGCGACATATTATTCCTAAAAATAAAAGAAGGATGTTCCCCCACAACATGTCTTACCTTGTCATCAGCTAAAAGGACAGACCAATTCTTTCTAATAATGTCACAGTAATGTTGAACATTACTGGAATACCTAAATAACATCTTAGGAGAGGAATTCACATTAGCATGTTGACCTATATTGGAAATATGTTTGGTGGTGGAAAAATAAGGAGTAACTCAGCTATGTCGATCTAATAAGGCAGTTCTCCTGGTACTATCTATCTTAGTCTGTGAGTATCCCCTTTGATAGAAACCATCACCCCTTCTAAGTATTCTTTCCTCAAACACCGAATCATCAGTGCATAACATAGAGGCTCTTAGGCATTGGCCATTAAGTACGTTAGAAAAAAATATGTGGGGGGTACATACTGGAGCAGTGTAAGAGACCATTCCTCCATCAGGGTTTCCTGTATAGCTGTGTCTCTAGGGTACCATCAATATTCTTTGAAAGAGTAACATCTAGAAAACTCAATGGAGGTGGAAGTGTAATTTAAAGTAAACCTATGAAAATCAGAAGTGCGTTCGAGATATCCAACAAAGTCCAAAAGCTCTTCTTCACTGCCTCTCCATAAGAGAAAAATATCATCCACAAATCTAGCATAGTACTTAAATTTAGGATTTTACAGATGCTGTACCCTACATTTTGTATTTGGTCTGAAGAAGCAGTAACCCCGCGAAAGCGCTAACCTTTTATCTTAATAAACCAGTTGCTCTTATTATTTTTTGGCATCTTTTTTGCCTGGACTGTGTTGGCTGACTCACATATATATTTCTGGTCATATTCATTTTTTTTTTGTGAGTCTCCTTTAGCAGTTTGGATAGCTTGCTTTTCCCCTCTAAATCCTTTGTCTAACCAGCTTTGTGGAGGACTGCAAATTGTGGATAATCATGGAATCAAAGATGTGTATTGGTATAATGCAAACAGTATTAACCAACACAAAGGACTGTGTCAGAGCCAGGGAGACACAGTAGATGAACAAAAATCAAGAGAGGATTATTTCCATTATGACACAAATACTCAAGTTAATTACAATATAGACAGCACACCCCTATGAGAAGATCTAGTGGTATGTGAGGTGTGCACTCAGGTAGATAGTATGTTGAAGGTCCACTAGCATGTGCCCACAATGGTGACTAATCCCTTCTATGTAGCACAACTCCTGAGAATGTGGAGGACATCCATATCAAAACGCATTATAGCCCCATTGTTCTCAGCCCACATAGCAGCAATAATTGAGTACAATGCACCCTTTTGCATGTTCCTCCTAACACATCTTCCAAGGATGATTTATTCAAGTATATTACTTTTGCCACAGTGAGCTCCCACACATCATATTGGCCATACTTAAGTATTGTTTGTGATACATAACCATTAGGAGTTGACAGTGTAGGACTCTCTTGAAGGTGTTATACAAGCTGAATGTGTCATACATGTTCCTGGGATGCACCTAGTAAATACACAGCTCAATGACAACATTGTTGGCACGGATTACATTCAAGCAAGTGTGGGTTGTGGAATATATATGCCATGCAAACTTGTCAATTAGCCAGGATTGTTCATAATTTAAACTGCAGGTGTACCAGTGCCCCTCTTACCACCTCCAAAGGGTATTATTTTTTCAGGAAGGTGTGCTTGATTCCCCTTATAGATTACTGACAATACAGTTGTATTAGTGTGTTCATGCAAAACATGTATACTAACTCACAATCACATATTTACTGTCAATGAAACAGATGAGTGGTGTTATTTTCCATGATTATGCATGCTTCTGTCTACTTATGTCCATAAGCCCATTGCTGTGTGTCCCTGTTAGTTGAGACCTGTGTTGTCATTACATTCATATTCAAACAAATCATTTTGCACATCTTCACAATATGCATATACCCCCTAGTTCATATACTGTGCTTAACAAATCTCCTCCCCAGTGCTCATGTCAGGATGTTTATATCACAAACAAATTTTCTCTACTGATATGTCATCTTGTGTGACAGTCACATAATATATAATAACTGTGTGATGATATGACTACACCCACACAGGAGTCGTAAGCAGCAGTATGCACAGTATTATGTAGATATGTGATTACTGTTCATGTTACAATTGTATTGTCTTTGTGGCATATGTACATTGACATGCTCTCATCTATTGCACATGACCATGTTTCACATGTCCTCTTCTCATGTGTTTATTTCTACAATTCATGTGTGTGGCCCTTTTTAATGCATACACTTTCTCAGAATAGTTATTTATAATGCAGTCTATGTGGCTGACCACCACCAAAATTTTTATTCTGTATACCTAAGACAGGTTTTCACAGTACTCTGCAATGATTACTCTTTCCTATAATGTGTTAGAACTTTATGCATTGACTTATGTTAAACCCTGGTAGTCACTGTGGCTGTCCACATAATCCTGCAGCAGTAGTTTACCCGTAGGTAAATATGTCTGCATGTCTGCGGATGTTTGTGCTGCTTTACATGGTTTCCTGGCCAGTAACACTGTTCCTGGTTATGAAACATCACTTGTATTCATGTAAGCGTGATGTGTGGCATCATATGCAATTAGCACTGCTGCTAATCACACTAACACATAAACTCTGTGCAGGCTTCACTTTAAGCCTACACAGAGGCAGCAGCAGGATTGATATAGGTTAAAAATAATCTGAAAGTGGTGTTTTTCTTTACAATTTTAAAGAATGTGTTAGACAGCAAAAGAAATACAGAATTGTCTCATTACATACAACACTTACTTATTCAAAACTGAAAGACAGCAAAAAAGTGTCTTATTTAAAACTTGGTTCAAATATACTTATTTATTTATTTATTTATTTATTTATTTATTTATTTATTTATTTTGCTTTTATTTACTGGTCTAGTCCATCTGGAGAGCAAACCCCTTTTCAGCAGAGACTCAGGTAGTAAAGCTCCTTAAAAATATATAGCAGTTATGAACATGCACAGACACATTACAGCTTTAAATACCTTGAACAGACAGATACAAATTATTGAAAAGAATAACAAAGCAGAAAAAAGGACATTGGAAATTACAGGCATACTAGGAGACATATTTTCATAAGAGTATATCAGTATAGAATTTGGAATAGAGGAAATACTGTGAGTATTAATGTAATTGGGTCTTTGTTTATTTGATCCACTGGGGTATGGAAGTGAGGGAAGAAGTAAGAGTGGGGAAGAAGAAACAAAAGGATTAGAAAAAAGAAAAGCGGAAGTAAAACTGTATTCGAGCGTTCTAAGGCAGAGGTGTATGCTATAAACATACATTATTAATGAATCCTTCACACAAGATTATTACAGCAATAACTCACAGCTAGGTGTGGGTAATGCTGGATTTACCCATGGTTGGTACAGGGGCGTCGGGAGGCATACGCACTGTACTGATTTCAGTACAACGTATTTAGAAGAGGGGGTAGCTTTCTAACTAAAAAAATTACAAACAGCATTGGCTCTTTAAGGATACTTGCTGGGTGTTGCAGTGAAGGCGAACGGGAGCTGACGTCATGTCCGGCTGGCTGCAAGGGGGAAATTAGCTTGAATGGAGCAATCGTTAGGAGTGCGAGTGAGAAACAAAGAGTATGTGTGAAACAGATCAGGAAATTATGGAGCTGTGTGTGTGAATGCCCCCACATAATACAACAGGTGTTTAGGCTCAAACCCTGTACCTTTGCTTCAGGGTAAGAAGAGCCTAAAGTCCCTAACCACCACCATTTCTGAACTTTGTTCAGATTTTTATTTCTAACAGTTGTGAGCTATGGTGAGAACTAAAGTTGTATTCCCCAATTGTGGTGAGAAGTGAGAACTGAAGTTGTATTCCCCAGTTGTGGTGAGAAGTGAGAACTGAAGTTGTATTCCCCAGTTGTGGTGAGAAGTGAGAACTGAAGCTGTATTCCCCAGTTGTGGTGAGAAGTGAGAACTGAAGTTGTATTCCCCAGTTGTGGTAAGAAGTGAGAACTGAAGTTGTATTCCCCAGTTGTGGTGAGAAGTGAGAACTGAAGTTGTATTCCCCAGTTGTGGTGAGAAGTGAGAAGTGAAGTTGTATTCCCCAGTTATGGTGAGATGTGAGAACTGAAGTTGTATTCCCCAGTTGTGGGTTGAAGTGAGAATTAAAGTTGTATTCCCCAGTTGTGGTGAGAAGTGAGAACTGAAGTTGTATTCCCCAGTTGTGGTGAGAAGTGAGAACTGAAGTTGTATTTCCCAGTTGTGGTGAGACACGAGAACTGAAGTTGTATTCCCCAGTTGTGGGTTGAAGTGAGAACTGAAGTTGTATTCCCCAGTTGTGGTGAGACGTGAGAACTGAAGTTGTATTCCCCAGTTGTGGTGAGAAGTGAGAACTGAAGTTGTATTCCCCAGTTATGGTGAGACGTGAGAACTGAAGTTGTATTCCCCAGTTGTGGTGAGAAGTGAGAACTGAATTTGTATTCCCTCATTATTGCCTTTGTTTGTCCAGGTTTTTTGTGCTAAGAGGTTGAGAGCTATCTAACAGCCATTAAGTTTCAGTCTTCCTATTTTTCAAACTGCTGATTTAGCCTAGTGGTATGTTGCACTGACTGTAGTGCATATGGTTCTGGGTTCAAGGCATGCATGGTGGTAACACAGCATTTTATTCTAGCAACTTTCCAAAATTATACAAGCAATGTTTAAAATGTGTCCCTGGCTTTTGGGCTTTTGTCCCCCCTCCCAATAAATGTTGGCTTTTTCCAGATTTCTTGTGCTGCAAAGTTCAGAGATACAGCTGAGTGTCGAGTACATTTTACAAGGAGCTGAGAGCTGCAGGGGAACTAAAGTTCAGTGCTACTTATGGTGAGTCTGCTTATGTTGTTAATAGCACAACAGGTAGTCTACTTGTTTTTGATGCAGAAGGCTGTGGGTTCTTCTCCCACAGTAGGTAGTTGCATTGCTGATACTGTACTGTGTTGTAAAGGGGGGGGGTGGATGCTGTAGTCTGTTTTGGCGAAGATATCTAGTAGTAACTATGAACCTGTTATCAGTTTGCCATCCATTGCCTATTGCAATATTACTAGCGTATCACTTTTTTTAATGCAACATAGGCAATTTATTCCTCAAGGGCAGCAGACACATTATTTGTAGAGGAAACAATGAAATATAAAGTTGTTTGCTAGCAGCAACCTCTTCATTAGTTACACATTTCTTTAATGTGGAATTGTGTAGATGGCTTTTACTAGTTCAGAGATTGTGCATATTTACTGATGCTGGTGGACTGTAGAAGTTTGAGTATTCTTTTATGATGGAAATGTTCTGAATTGGGCTGTTTTGTCATTATTGGTGCATGCATTTTGTTTCATTGTTTACTGGAAAAATGTTCAAAACAATAAATTTAAAATGCTCTCTAACAACTATACTGTATTGTACAAGGAATATAATTTAATACAATCAGGAAGGTGTATCAAAGAGCATGTGTATGTTCCATGTGCAAGGGGCCTATGATTTGAAAACAGCACAAAGTTAATCTTTATCTGCCACTGGCAAAATGTATTTTCTTTGAATGTGGGTTTCAGTGCTATTTCAATGAATGTGAGTTTCAAGGGCAGAGAAGTTTTTATGCTAAGTCTAGTTTCATTGTGAGACTGCATTGCTTTGTTTGGCAGATATTTATTGGTGTTTGTGCTGTAAAATGCAAAATAAAACTTTTCTGGCACTTCATTTAGGAATGAAGTCACTAAATAATGACAGACATTAAGTTTCAGATGTCATAACCTTCAGAAAAATGCTTGCTAAAGCAAGACCTTTTGTTCTATCAACTGTCTTAAGTTTATACAAGATCAATTTTTAGTACTGTTTGTATGTTCCCCCAATATATTTGGCCTTGTCCAGATTTCCTGCATTAAGAGGTTGAGAGGTATGTGCAAATAAATCGCTTTATAGAATTAAGAATATCCAAACCTCTCAACTGTCCCCATTTTTGGCTCAAAATGTTGCTCTCCCCTAATAATCCCTCCGCAAAATAGCAATTTTGGAAGAAAACGTGGAGGTTTTACAATTATAAAAAACTGTAATGATCAGAGTTATACATTACTTTTATTTCAGAAATGCATGTAGATTCTCTAATTTTGTCAGCTGCTCTAAGTTAACTGTGCTCATATTAAAATGGTGTCCCTTCTTTGACAGGTTCCCAGCTGTATTGTCTGGCAATTTTATATTTTTGCATCACAGTTTTGTTCCATTTTTCATAAAATTCAGTTTTCTGGCAAATTAGTGGCAAATCATTAAAGACTGAAGTTAGAAAATAATGGCAGACATTTGAGTTTCAGATTTCATACCCTTCAGAAAATTTGTACTAATACAAGACCTACTATTCTATTATCTTTCTAAATTTGTAAGAGCAATATTTAAAAAAAAATGTCTTTATTTTTGAGCCTTTGCCTCAGTTTTATTTATGGGTTTGTTGCTCTAAGAGGTTGAGAGGTTGAGAGGTGTGTGTGTGTGTGTGTGTGTGTGTGTGTGTGTGTGTGTGTGTGTGTGTGTGTGGTAGGTAGCATACCTTTCAACTGTCCAAATTTTGCAGAATGTCCAGATTTTTGCTCCATATTTTTGTCTGTTCCTCATAAATTTTGTGATTTTTCTAGAAAATCATTGAAGGCTGAAGTTGCTAAATAATGACACATTTGAGTTTCAGACTTCATGCCCTTTAGAAAAATTCATACTAGCACAAATCCTGTTATTATAGCAACTTTCTCATACTAGCACAAATCCTGTTATTCTAGCAACTTTCTAAGTTCATGAGAGCATTATTTAATATCTGCCCCTCTTTATTTTAGGCTTTGTCCATATTTCTTGCACTAAGAGGTAGGTAGGGGTGTGGGTGTGAATGAAACACCCTAGTTAGGGACAGCAGGTGGTTAGTAATTTACTCAAGCTCAAAACCTGTACCTTAGTTACAGAAAACAAAAGCATGAATCCTCTACCCCAACTACCATGCTGCATTTTTCAAAGAACTGACTTTCAGGTTCATTTTCAATTCAAGGAACCGAGTTTGAGTGAATCTATATTATATTACTGAAGAGGCATTACAGCGAATGCCTCTTCATCCATACTAAAAGAGCGAACCGTGAATTACGAGAATGGCCGTAGCTTGGCTGGGGAGGGGGGTAGCAGTTTGAGAGCTGTGAGTACAAATTTGAAAATCCTAGCTACACCCTGGGTTGGTATGATTTCATCATGAGGGCATTACCCACACATAGCCATGGGTTATTGCTATTATACAACAACATTATTTAAGAAAAAAGTGATTTACTTTTCCTAAATAATGTCCTTGTATAATGGTGCCGTGGTGCTCTTCCATGTTTTTCGCTGGTATCATGGGGCTTTCTTGATGTACTGTGCATGTGTATGAGACTTACATTCCCACACTTGCACAGCACATCAGTGCTGTGGAAAGGAAGCAACAGAGAAAGGAAGATCTTGGTTGCTTTTTTTTATGTTTTTAATAAAAAAATTGAAATCTGGAGACTTCAAATGTACAACAGAAATGGGACAGAGAAAATATAAAGGTAATCAAGTACTTTTCTCTAGTTTCGCATAACGTACCTTATTATCCTTGTATTTTCTCTATCCCGTCTCTCTCATTCTTTTGAAGTCTCTGGATTTCTACATTTATTTATTTTTTTTAAACAAAAAAAAATAGAATTTCTGTAGCATATATTAATAGAAGAAAGTCTGGGTGGCGGGACTTTTTTCTCTTGGTATATGCTTGATTTACAATAGACACGCTGGTTGGGATGACCAATCGGCATGCTCATTTTTGAATGTTAACGGCCATTCATTGTATAATTTTAATGTTTGCATTCCAGTGCAATTTTTATGATACAAAATAACAAACACTGCCACTGGAGACATAGGCTTCTTTGTTACACTTTTCGGTATACCCCTAGATCCCAAATGTGGCAAAACCATACATTTGTTGCTATAACAGTAAGTACTGCTTTTTCTATACCTGTGTTACCACCTAAACCATTTGGCATTAATATATTTAATTTTAAAATAAATAATGCTTACCTATTGGAGGATGAAAGCAATTAACTAGTGGAGTTAATAAAGCTTGTTTTTCTTTTGTGATATATTCTTTGTTTAGACATGGTTCCTGTAACAGAAATATCAACTGCACTGCTTCCATTTTTGTATAAAACAAATAAATGTCATACATTTTCTTTTTATGTGCTTGGTATCAACACATGAAAAATACAAGATGGCATAGAGCAGCAGTGCATCTCTAAATACATACAATTTATTGCACCATTTCAATGCCAATTTTATATTACTGAACATTACAGCAGAAACAGAATGTGCATGCTTAAATACAGTCCTTATACAAAACTCATTCAACAAAACAGTGCAAAATGTATTTATTCCTTAAAATATTACAATTGCATTCACTGCACAGATTTCAGTGAACAGTCAGGCATAATATACTTTATGAGTAACTGTATTGTAAAAAAATATAAAAAAATGCATTTAACGATGAGGAACTGTCTGATGAACAGTGACAGTAAGCCACGTACCATGTAGAACAGCCCACACAAAGCACTGCATTTATTAGTTATAGTGAATGTGTTTTTCATAAATAGGGAATACTAACCTAAATGTCATGTATGGTCCATAGTTTTGGACTAGATGCCACCTCTTTACCTGTGGAGCCATAAACGTTGCTTGAGCCTGCTGCATGGGGTCACTTCCTACTGCTGACAGCTGGCCAGCAAAACTACCATCAGTTGTGGTAGGACCATTGCTGGGAACTGCAATGACATCATGGAACATTTTACCACCGGACTTGTGCAATATCATATTGTGCAGAATGCAGTATGCAGTAAACATCCAGCATGCAGTAATAGGGTCATAACGAAGGCTACCTCCAGACTCATCCAGGCAATGAAAATAGGCTTTAAGCAGGTAAAAACTCTCTTAAGGATAATTCATGTCTGTGACAGGGCAGTGTTAACATTTTCCTCAGTACCTCCATTCTGATTCCTCACAGGAGTTATGAATCAGTGTTCTAGGGGATAGTCTGCATCACCTGGAAAACACAAGCAAAGAAGAGAAAGGTTTGGGGGGGGGTACAAAACAAAGGAATGGTGGTTTGATAATAAGCAATACTTTTAAATAAGTAAAACTAATTAGATGATTACAATTAAAATTTCCACTTACTAACAAATTGGTCATAGGACATCCTGCCACACAGGAAGAAGGTGTAGAGTGAGCTTGTGTGCCAGGTATGAGAATCATGGGCACTGTCAGGATGCTGGGCAAACACTTTGGTGTTGTGCTCCCATGCATCACACACACTACCTGGCAGTTGATGGAATGGTAGCCCTTCCTATTGTAGTACTCCTCCTCTGGTGGACCTGATAGGGGCCTAATGGCAACATGGATGTAATCTTTCACACCAAGCACCTCAGGGAAACATGCCACCCAAAAAAGCACTCATGGTTCAAGCTCAGTTCTGAGGTGACACCAGAAAATAGATGCATTGATCCACACATGCCTAGAGTATATTGAGGAACTGCTGAATTATCTTTGAGGCAGAAAGCAGAGAAATCCCCATACTTTCTCTGGAAGGTCCCTGTGGCAAGTATAGTGAGGTCTATACATTCCATAGTATTCACAGGGAAAAGAAGTCCATGTATCCTCCAGTTCCAATCTGTGAGCTATACATATTCACAAAAGCCCTTAAAATGTCCCTGTCACCACTAAACCTATCATGAATTCCCTGATTATCAAAGTTGTAATGAGTTATCCAAGACAAACAGCTCATACTCGGAAACAACCACTCTAGCAGCAAAAGCAAGCAAGCATCTTCTCCAAATGCAAGTTAGATAGAAACAGTACAGTTCCTTCTTTTATAACACATACAAGGACAGTGTGGATATGTGTAAAAGAATGGCTATGAACTGCAAACAAGCAGGAAAGGGGCATAGTGGCTTTAAATGTTTCACTTCTCATCTCATTAGAATCTAAGTAATCTTTCATTTACATAAGTTTATTTGAATACTGTCCAATAATACTGTCTGATCTCTTCACAAACTGCCAGTGGGAACCCCATGTCAGAGTAGCCTGTAAGGCAAGAACTATAGAAAATGTTGGTCTATGTTCAGCCATCGAATGGACTAATCATCGAATGGCTGAACATCAAACAATAAGCATCGAAGGTTCACTCACCAAACTTTCATTTCATCAACAGAGTAAGTAACTACTTTTCCAACACTTCCCCGTATCACACATGGAAATGTTTCAAACACAGCAAGGTGGGGGACTTTACCCCCAAACTCTGAAACTCCACTACAAATCAAGAAAAAGGGGTTTGAAACACTTCTATCTGTGAGACGGGGTAGTGTTGCACAAGTAGTTATTTACCCTGTTGATGAAATGAAAGTTCGGCGAGTGAACTTTCAATGCTTGTTACTTGATGTTCAGCCGTTCAATGGTTAGCCCACTCGATGGCCGACAATAGACCCAAAAAATGTGGCAGTGCAAATTAAATTTCAATTTAAGGCACGTTTCCCTCATAACAAATTGGTAAATCAAATAGTGTATATTTATTTGAATGTACAAATTGTAAAGCTTATTAGTAGACATTAAACCAAATGAAACAACATGCATTCAGGTGTTTACTTATAACAGCCAGCATGTATTTTATTATTTGTCAGTGTCAAAAAAAAAAAAAAATATATATATATATATATATATTTATGTGTGTGTGTGTGTGTGTGTGTGTGTGTGTGTGTGTGTGTGTGTGTGTGTGTGTGTGTGTGTGTGTGTGTGTGTGTGTGTGCAGACAAACAGGAGAGTCAAATTAAGATTATGGGATTATCTAAATGAAATACAAAAGAGTAGAAATGCAGTACATCTTTGGTGTATCCATCTATCCATAATACATCAACCTTTTTTCCATTTTGGCACATGGGTCAGGGTGTGACTTTAACAATTGCAATCATCTGGAGTCAAGGTTTACAATGCCAGGTGGCTAGCCCTGCCATGACGGTTCTTCCGTATCACACATTTGCATGCACACTCACACCTATAGCCAATTTAGAGTGTCCAATCCACCTACTGCATGTCTTTGAATTATGGGCGAAACCAGCGCACCTAGACTAAATCCACCTAAACACAGGGAGGTGAGGTACATCAGTAGAAAAGAAGCTGTAAAATGTACAGGGGTTCTGGAACTTCTTCTTGGGCACCTCTATATACTGTACATTATATATTATCAAATGAATCCTTAGATAAAAGA
>NC_056733.1:158414200-158554200 GCF_019279795.1 Protopterus annectens | reverse complement strand
TTATAATCTCTTCCAAGGACTTTTGCACAGTTCATAGGTTCATAGGTAGGGACTAGGCTATTATCCCTAGGGCCTGTATAAGCCTAGCCAAAAAGGTACCCTGGCTTTCACTACCCAAGAAAATTATTTTCCTGTGCCCCTGTCGAGCAGAGCCACAGAAGTGATCCCGGGGTGAATTTCCTATCTCCTATCCAATCATCAAGATTTTTCTTAAAGAGTGCTAATGAGGAGCTTTGTTTGATATAGACAGGTAGTTTGTTCCAGAGTATGGGAAGTCTCTGGAACATGAATCTATCACTCCAGCATGTTCTGTTTATTGTGGTGACAAGGTTTAGGTCCCTAGAGCGTGTAGCTTGGAGGGATTGTGATTTCTTTAAGTGGAGCATGTCCAACAGCTGTGGGTTTGACATAGCTTTGTATGTTAGACAGAGATCACCTCTAAGTAGGCGATATGCGATGGAGTAAAGCTGGAGTTTTTTGAGACGGTCTGTATAGGGCATCTGTTTAAGGCTGGTAATCCTCTTTGTGAGGTATTTCTGTAGCCTTTCTAGTTGTTGTAGATGTCTTGTGAGGTACATACCAAAAGGGGTGTTGTACTTTATAGTGGGTCTAATGAGTGGCGAATAGAGGGGAACAATGACCTCTTTTTTCCTGGTTGATAAACCTTTTGTGATGAGCTGTGCCATGTAGTAGGATTTCCTGATTACTGTGGCAATGTGATTATCAAAGGAGAGACTACTGTCCACCTGTGTCCCACGGTCTCTTATCACACTTTCGGTGTTAAGTAGACTTATGGCTCAAGGGTTTTTGCAGGGAATAACTTGAAAGTGCTGCTTAATTGGTGGATGCTGCCATTAGTTTGGGAACAGAGAACTACTAGAAGCACACAACTGGAGCTGGTGCATGGAATAAAGAAAATTAAAGAAGTGATGCTGATTGGGTGGTCAGGAGCGGCATTCGGAATTGAATGTCAATTCTGCATTTACAGTCTGGGCTGAAGGTGGAGTGCTTCAGCATTCCTTGTTTGACAGAGGCAGAATTGGTATTTATCTCTGACTATTGGTATTGTATTTCTGTCAGATCTTCTGTGTATTACAGTGTAACAGTTGTAGCACACTTCTCATTACATTGGTAGCATGGGAGTTGCTACAGTGCTGCAGTTTAAAGAAACTTTAAAGAACCTTTTTTTTTGCACTGCATATTAGGTCACCAGACTGGGAAGTTGCACAGGGCCAGAAGAGCTATAGCTACACTGACACACAAATGCTACCACGGAAAAAACTGTTTTGTGACACAGACATTGACTGATGTTACCTTTCAAGATACCAGAGTTTTCTCTGCACGTAATCTGTAATCTTCATTCCACATACAGTTGCAATTTGATCACTGTAACTTTTTACTTGGATTTCTGTCTTTCCCTTTTATAACTAAAAATATAAGAAATGTTTTACAAATAGTATATGTGCCTGAATGCTACCACCTAAACGTATGTATTGATATTGGTGGTATCCCTTTGGTAATGACAAACATAAAGTACAGTTGTATTGTCAATGTACAATAATAATAGATGTTTACGTTTGTTCACTGTGGCAATCATTGCATTAGGGAACTCTAGCCAAAGCAGAGGTCCACATCTAGCCAGACGTTTGGTGCTAAGCACTCCCCCCATGCCAGCCAAAGTTCAGATCCAAACCTGGATGTCATGGACATCTATGTCCACCTCATAAAGGTTGTCATGCAACCAGACATCGTCACCTCTTTCTTGACTTCCCTCTATATAGTTAGAAAATGCACCAGAGAATCTTGTACTCCCAGGAAGTCCCAGGCTATTCTTGTTACTAGAGGGAACCTTACCCTCCTATGTTATCTGAATAAAAAGAGACTCAGAAAGTATTAAAAAAAGGAAAAGGAGGGGGAAAAGGGGTATGTACCTACCTTAGCCCTAAGGGTTCCCATTTTCAGAGGGAAAGGGGTTGGGAAATAAGACTGCAGTAGTGACCACGGTAGAGTATCGACAGTCGTGGCAAGTTGACCACATGACTGCACTTTGTACATCGTGTGGCTCACTGCAGCAGTCTTTACATCATAGAAGACTTCCAGAACTAGCAGTGCTAGCAGTTGGCAGGTTGGGGGGATTATAGTAGAAAAGGGCAGCATCCTCTTCAAGATGCTGTGATGTTTGGAAAAGATATAGACAGACGGTCAAGTAGTTGCTACTAGGATATCTGTTAAAAAGGTCATGATGGTAGCTGTGATCCTGATAAGAGTGAGACTTTATTTTGTCCTACACATTTTTTTATAAAGTTTATGAAATAAATAAAATTGATGTGGTATCCAATTAGAAATAGTCTGTTTGTACATAGGCAAGCCTTTTTTGTTTCTTTTCAACCTGTGCCACAAAAAGGTGGCTCTGATTTTCTAAAAGTCTTTTATTCTGATCAAATAGTATCTCATTTACCCGTAAACATCCATATAAGATTCTCTCCCCCTTATTCTGAGAAGAAAAAAAGAGAGAGAGAGAACACTGATGAGTGACTAGCTTGATTAAATGATACCTCTGTAGTCACTTCAGACATAAAGTAGGGTTGGAATGCAAGCTGATGCTGTCCTTGTGGAATATTAGGAAAGGTTCTTTACTCATGAAAGCCTACAATTCTGACACCCTACAAGCTGAGGTAACTGCTACTAGGAAGCAATTTTCCATTAGAGAAATGTGAGATCTGCCAGTTCAGCTGGATCAGAAGGGGATAGTTAGTTTTTCCAGCATGAAGTTCATATCTCATCCTGGAGCTGATGCACCATTTGGTGGCCTAAGATGTAGGACAACCACCGTAAACATGGAGGCCCAAAGTGTAGCTGTCTATCCAAAGGAGCACTGAGCAGCTGTGATTTAGCATTTTTGGAAAGGGACCAGGTCCCCAGACAGGACTGCTTTCCAAGCAAAGAACTGACCCCACAGCAGTGACCCCGGATGATGAATTCACACCATTATACCCACATTTAAAAGCAAGTTTTCCTGAATGCATGATAGTCTGGAATTGCTATTACAAAACATCCCTTCTGTTCTTATTCTCTACTCCCCCACAACTTATCATTAGGGAGGGAGGTTACAACCTGGAGCCAGTCTGGCCCCCTTAACAAATTCCAGGAGCAACATTTTTCAGTCTGCTACAGGGTTCCTATAGAAAGGTTTGAGAGGAACTGGCACTCTGTAGAAAAGGTAAGGTCTCTTAGGGGCAGGAGGATGGGAGTCTTGCTCCAAGCTACTTGTATCTAAAAACATCCAGACAATCATCCTGGACTTGAAGAATGTCAGCAGGTTTAGGTAGATCAAACCACAGGCATTCCATAGCTCTCTTCTGTGGAACAGACACCTCATGGGTTTGCCATTGAAAGTGTTCTGTCATGATGGAGAGAATAATCCCAAATGACGGGTCCTGTTTTTGAGAGTGAGATGCCATAGTGCCCTCATTGTTTGTAATGGGGAGTATATCTAGGATTTATGGTTCCTATCTTCTCCTTCATCATCAGAATCATCAATGTAAGTACACCTAACTGTAGGGATGTCACTCTTTCTCTTAGAAGGTCTGACTCTGGACGCAGATAGTTTCTTTGGATCAGTCTGAAGACTTTGTTCAAATTGAAAAAAGCCTTGAGTCAGCATAGCCTAGTGTTGGGAGAAAGGAAAAGATGAGTTGTGGTCTGAGAACCTCCCAAAGAGCAGCCTTTGCTTGTCAGAGGTCCAAGCCTCAGAGGGGCCTTTAGTTTGATCGCTATTGGGATCCTTAAAGCCCTACTGGAGGACATCCCTAGGCTCTGATTTTCATGCATCTACTTATATATATACTCCTCCATGATAAGCCAGGGAAAACTGCCTCTCTTTGCTTGATCATCAGACTTTACTACTGACCAGACAACTCCTGGTCCTCTCCAGAGCAGTGCAAAGTTAGTTTGGCCTGGTGAATGTGCTTTCTACAGTAGGTATGATGGCCTCCTGAGGGAGATCACTAAAGTAGACATAAGTTCCAAGGGCTGTTGAGCACCTCCACAATACTAATGTCAGCAGAACTAAAAGACTTAGCACAGTTGTCCAGCTCAGTGGCCTCCTTTATCTTCTTCTTCAACTTCTACTTCTTGTTGTAGTAAACATCTGGCTCACTAACATCCGAAGACAACATAAATTTTGGGTACAAAGCCACAAGTCTCTTTCTGTTAAGTTAAACCCAGATGGTATTTAATCTTGTGAATAATTATTGGGCTTAAGTTAATGGCAGATCTCATAAGCACTCACGTTGAGCTCCAAGTCTAGGCAGTACCTTCACTTCTATTTCCTGAAGGCAAATGCGCTTCTTGGGTGTCTTGCCCAAGACCTCAGACAAATGATGCCCAAGTGATGTCTGCATTCACAGTGCAACAAACAGCAGATGTCAGATTACAAAAAGACTGATATCTGTGAAAATATAGAAAAGTGGATTCCCAATAGAGTTACTTATAGGTTCATAGGTTAGTACTAAGCTAACTGCACTTGCGAGCCATTTTAAACCTAGCCAATTATCCCCCTGTGAGATTCAAACCCTGTACCTTGTGTTTGTAAGGCAAACACCTTAACCATTAGGCCACCCTCCCAACAATGCTTGACTCTGAATTGTGGCCTAGCTCAACTGGCAGTTTGACTGCCTTGTGCAACATGCAACATACCCGGCAAGAAAAAAAACGAAGATATCTGGCTGTATGTCAGAACTGTATACCAGGTGTATGGTGATGTCTGTGGTAACAGTGACTACAGGTTGGTTTTTGGGAAAGGGTACTTGGCTGTGAAGATCTGGCTGGACATGAATCTCTGAATATGGCAAAGTTCTCCAAAAGTAATGACTGCAGTACTGAGCATTTAACTGTGAGGTAGTCTCTGAAGCATTTAGAATTTCTATGATCAAAAAATATTTAGAAAAAAGGACTGTCCCAGAGAACCCTCATAATGATGCTTTAAGTTCCCAAAAGGACAAACCTTTTACATAAAATAATATATATATATATATATATATATATATATATATATATATATATATATATATATATATATGTATGTATAAGCGGTACAGAATCCTGAAAGCCCAAAATCCCAAAGACCAAAATCCTGAGACCAAAATCCTGAAAGTTCAAAATCCTGAAAACTCAAAATCCTGAAAATACACAGGATACCAACACTTAGTATATTCCAGAACAAGTACATACAGAAACAAATAAAACACAAACCATATTACTCTTCTCCAAGTATAAGCAGGGAGGCAAGCCCCCCTGTACACACCCTGCTACTTAAATATATCAACTCCGGGATTGCACTTAGTGTACTGAAGTGCAATCTCGGAGTTGTTATATTTAAGTATCAGGGGGTGTGGGGTGCAGGGGGGCTTACCCCCCTTGCGTGTTTTCAGGATTTTGAGTTTTTAGGATTTTGTAGCACTTATGTATATATATATATATATATATATATATATATATATATATATATATATACATACACCCACATATGGGTCCTATGAAGTGGATTTCACATAAATATATAGATACACACACACACGCACACACACACACACACACACACACACACACACACACACACACACACACACACACACACACACACACACACATATTTTTGTTTCTCTACACTAAGGGAAGCAGAAGGCATGGGCATTAAAATAACTACTCCCTCCTCTTCATTAGTAAGATCAAGATAAACAGAAATTCATTGTGAGCTTATTGTCTGACGTACACATTTTTAAACCCATAGATGATTTAGTGTCTTGTCTGAGGTACATTAAAACCTTTTTGGGCCCTTTTCCAAGGTACAATGATTGTAATACCCCAGAAGACAGAAAATCAGCTGTAAAAGTCCATGTCATATTGTAAAAAGTAAAAAAGATTTATTAAAACTAATTACAATAAAATGCTGGTAAATCATAGAACTAAGAGTGAAAAAAGAAAGGAACAGAAAAATTGTAATAATGCGAGAGAGCACCATCTGTCACATCACTCAAAAAAAGTTAGTGCACCTTTCTGCCACAGAGAACGTATTATTTACAAAGTTAAAATGCAGTTAATAAACAGGTCATTTGTAAAGTTGAAGTAATGTTGTCCTTTCTCATTACTGGAATATCTTGGTCAGAAGCTAACTAGATGACATCAGTGAATAGGAAGTAAGCTCTATGAAACACATCCAAAGTTAAAAGACGCAAGAATAGTACATTAAGTAAAGGTGTCCTTTAAGGTGACTCATGATTAAAAATTGATAAACAGACCAAAGCATTTCGGAGTTCATGGATTATATCATATTACTCACATACACCACTATGCTAACATTCTGGAATGCTGTGAGGCATGACCCCACTTTCCCTGATCCCTGCCACCTGCCCCTTCATGAAACACATGTACATCAGCAGGGCATAATTTATAGACATATTTGTTTTTCATTTTTCTTTCCATGATTCATACAGTACCCTTAGATTTGGGAATGGATTTACCTGTCAAGTGTCCAGATTTAAACAAAACATTCAGATTCTTTGCATCATATTTTGTTCTGTTCTTGATAAAAGTTTGTGTTTTCTGGCAAATCATTGAAGACTGAAGTCTTTAAAAAGTTGCAGACATTTGAGTTTCAGACTTCATATTCTGAAAATACAAGATAATGCAAAATCTTCTATCAGCTTTCTAAGTTATAATAGAACTACATAAGATCTGTTCCAGATTTTGCGACTTTGGCCCTCCAATTATTTTTGGCTTTGTCTGGAATTTGTGCACTAATAGGATTGAGGGGCATGGTTAAGTAACTGTTTAACCTTTCACAGTGTATGAGTGAGATAATTAAATGGATGTTCCTTTAACTGTCGGAAGACAGTCAAGAAAACTCTTGCTGTCTTTCAGACAATGAAAAATCTCTCCCTTTTGCACCTGAAGCCCCAAACTTTTAAAAGATGAATTTGTTGTGATGAACAAACATGTGAACCTTCAGTGATCAGATTTTAGATCTGGGCTGGATTGGCTTCTTGTAAAAAAAAAAAAAAGTAAATATATATATATATATATATATATATATATATATATATATATATATATATATATATATATATGTGTGTGTGTGTGTGTGTGTGTGTGTGTGTGTGTGTGTGTGTGTATGGTTTCACTTCATATACACAAAATGCTGAAATCTCGAATTTCAGTATTTCGAGTGCATAAAGTCAAAACCATCATAACACCGAAACCCCACAAAGCCGAAATCATAAACCCAAACATACATACACTACACCATACACAAACCAAAACACCTACACTACATAAACATAAACACAACAAAACACCACACATACACATACCTACACTAAACATAAGCAGGGGGGCAAGCCCCCCTGCACCCCACACCCGTCCTACTTATATATACTAACTCTGAGATCGCACAAATAGAAAACCTCAAACACACACATTCTACAGTCCTACACACACACACACACACACACACACACACACACACACACACACACACACACACACACACACACACACACACACATCACACATACACATCAGTTACAAAAACACACATACACTCACTCACCTGTAAGTCTGGACACAAACATCCCAAGCAAACACTTCCCATAACGTAGCATCGCTGCATAAGCGTAGATTCGACATATTCGCATTCGCATTCGCGCTTATGCACTTTCCCTATTCTGAAATTTCAGCTTCATGCACTTGAAATACTGAAATTCGAGATTTCAGCATTTCGAGTATATGAAGTGAAACAATATATATATATATATATATATATATATATATATATATATATATATATATATATATATATATATATATATATATATATATATATATATATATATATCCGTGGTGGTGGTGCTGCGGTAGCGTTGTCGCCTCACAGTAAGACGCTGTCCAGTTTGATTCACAGCTAGAGCGTCTTCTGTGTGGAGACATGTGTGAATGGGCATACCTTTGTTGAAGGTTGTGCATCAGGGCTGGTAACTCGGCACGTAAAAATCAACTACCAATCATTAGCGGACCGGAGTTCCACTGTGGCGACCCCTAACCGGGAAAAGCCGAAAGACACAAACAAACAATATATATATAAAATAATATCTAAATTTTGACTCTAGGTCATTAAGACATTTTTGACTTCTAGAATTAATGACAGAATATGTTATTTTCTGTTCCACAGGTTCTACAAATACTTCTTATATCTCTTTTTGTCCCAGTCATTGTATTTGGCAAGTTGAGTTTTTTTTTTCAATATAAAATGTTTTCGGTTTCAGAAGACTCTTTCTTAGAATATGAATCTGAAGGTTCTGTGTTATCCAGAACCAGTACTAGACTGATACTGAAATTGTAACATTACATGCAAGATGTTAAACACAAATAGAAGTGCCTTGGCATGATGCTCATCTCATACAAAGAAAAAAAACTGCTTTGTATGTGTGCATACATGGCCAGAGATGAAAAGGGAACAGTATTATGCCAACTGTAATATTGGAAATGCAGGTTCGGATGTACTATGTATGATAAATCATGGGCCAGATTCAATAAAGCCTACAGTAAGTGTACACTAAGTGTACATGGTATGTCTTCTTCTTTCAGCTTGGTATGTATTCAATAAAATTATTATCAAATTTTTTTGTGCTTTCTAGTCACTCAGAAAGATTACAGTAGGTGTAGGTGTAGTCTACACCTTGTGGTAACCTTTATGAATCCCTGTCAATATTTAAAGCTGCAAGAATATCAGTAGGAAAGCTAAAATTAGTGGAAGAAGGTGTGAGTTATGTCTGTGTTGTCTGTTCACTTAGAATTCTGTACACTTAGTGTAATCCTGGCCCATGTTAATAGCATATTGAAAACGCTTATAAGGCTTGAGAGGTCAATGTCATGTCTTCTTTCTTGGGGGAGAAGGATTGGGACAGTGTGAAGGCCTTTTTTTTGGTCCCCTTTAACTTCATATTACTGGTCCAGCTCACCAGTGCCCCATCTCCATGACAGGTCTACTAGCTAATCTCCTACCATGCCTCCCAGACTTACTCTGGCTTGAGGGTACTCTGGGGGCTCATCTGTCTTTGCATCTGTTTTTTATTTCTTTTATATGCCTTATCCATTCCCTTAACCATCTCCCATGCCCGTTGATTATGTCAGAGGGCAACTCTCCACTTCAGACCACCTTCCCACATGGACTGGACACTCCCAACCCTCCCAGCTTCTCTATCAGTCACCTGAGCCACTGACTGAACCTGGGTCACCTGGACCATACTCAGGGCTTTATCTCTCTACACCATCAGAGTGGCCAGGACAGTGTGAAGTTTATGGATTAGCAAATGTAAGGAATTGTGAATTAATTACATAACTGCCAACCTGTTAAATTAAGAGCTTGTCAAAAATACCTGTTATGTTTTTTTGCCAAACTGTTAATTAATGCAACTGACTGAGCTGCAGGGAGGAATGCGCATTATCCCAGGGATGGGTGGGCAGAGCTGTGGGCATCTCCTGCATCACTGTCTGGTACAGACTGGAAACTGTTCACTGGTTAGGCATGTGCATAAGTGGGGAATAGGGTAGAGACATGACTGAGCTGCCATGAAGGTGGGTGATATGCCACATATCTCTATTGCACACCTGTCCCTCAAGCATACTCTGAGTTCTGCAGAAGGGAGGGTGAGTAAGAAGGGGTAAGCCACAAAAATGAATAAACCCCAAGGATGATTGGATGATTCAAAGAGTGCTCCACCATGGACATCGTTAGGATCCTTGCTGGCCCTGTACAAATTTGTGGACTTTGGATCAGGGATAATATGGAGTGCCAGCAAACTCATCAAGGGTATGGGGGAATGGGATGGCTGTCCAAATTAAAGAAAGAGAGTAAAAAAGTGCTTGCATGCATACCAATCCAAGCAAGCACTTTCTTGGGAAAAACAAGTTTGTTTCACATTGTTAAATATTTTCTTTAAAATATTACTCTTATTGGCAAGGCATCCTTCCAGATCTGCTGCTGCTGACTGGATGCTTGTGGTTTCATTCATTTCAGTTGAACAGTCTTGTGATTATTTTAAGTGATACTCTTTATTTTAAAGAAGATCTACATTGTACATTATGTTTTGTGCCCTAAAGCAACAATTTGTCATTGTCGTGTGCAATTCGTTTTCAGTTGATCATAGCAGCCAATGCTTCATCCAGATTCTTACATATTAGAGAGTAATATTAAAGAGACTTCAAATTATTTTGCACATACCTGCACCACTGGTATAGAGTGATAAAGCCCTGACTATGACCCAGACAACCCATCTTTGAATATTGCCTCTGCTGCCTGGCAGTGCAGGCAGGAAGGATGGGAATGCTTGTCTTGGGAAGAGGGAGACAAGGATGCTCAAGGCAAGCTCTTGTGGTTTAATCTCCCTGCTGAAGACAGAGAAAACAACTATATGGTGCGCCCTGTGGGTGAGTGAGGAAATCTTGCTGGTAGCACCCCTTGCGTATACTTGAGGAGTGATCCATTACTGACTCTCATTGCAAGTCCCAACAAAAAGGCATTATTAGATGAATGCAGGTGGTGAGAATTAGGAGAAAATACTGCCCCATGTGCCACAATCTGCTCAGCAGTACCAAACATGAGTCAAAGTTATTCTGGGCTTCAGTAGACCCCAGTGTACAAGGAGAGATTCTAGGAATTCATAAGTTCATGGGTTTATGTGAAAGTACCAGGCAAACATCCTACAGACTATGATAAATCTAGCCAAAGCCCCTTATTCAAAAGTTCCCTCCAGCTTCAAGGCGGGCAAGACAAGAGAGATCATGGAGAATATGAGGCCACCCATCCAATTATCTAGGCTTACCTTGAGGCTGCCAGGGGTGTTAGTTGACATGCCATGTAGTGGAAGTTTGCTTCAGTAGTGAGGGATATGTTGAGATATGAATCTATCATGTCAAAGCATCTTATTTTTCTGTTGATGAAAGTTTGGCTTCTTTAGTTGGGTATTTGGTGTATCATTTTTTCTGTGAATGAGTAGGTCAAAGTGGGATGGATCTTACATGGCCTGAAAGGTTATGTACAAAATCTACACAGAACAGTCTAGAATAGACTTGAGTACAGAGAGAGAGAGAGAGAAAGAGGCTGCCAAGATTTTTGAAGCTGTTGATCTTTTTAGATTTGAATCTCTGGGGTCTCTTAAGCTGAATGATATGTTTAAAAAAAATACATTCCAAAAGGTGCATTATATTCAGGACTGTACCTGATGAGATACAAGTGAAGGGGAATTAAGACTTCTCTGGATCTCATGGAGATGCCTTTGCAAATTAGATGAGCCAGATAAAGGGCTTTCTGGACTACTGCAGAGACATGATGATCAATCAATCAGGAATTATCAACTAGAGTGCCTAGATACCTTATGACATTATGTGATTGGAAGGATGTATCACCTATATAGTTTATGAAAATGTTTGGTTTGGTTTACCAAAATGAACTATACTACATTTCTTTCACATTTAATTTGAGACCATTGTCTTTGCATTAATTGCTAACAAAGTCTAATCCATGTTGGAACAAG
The DNA here is from genome assembly GCF_019279795.1 of Protopterus annectens. Lineage (NCBI taxonomy): Eukaryota > Metazoa > Chordata > Ceratodontiformes > Protopteridae > Protopterus > Protopterus annectens. Next base: position 158,542,609 of record NC_056733.1, on the reverse strand, counting down.
TGTGAGACAGAGGAAGATCGAAAAACAGCACCCAGTTTACAGTTGTCTGCAAACTTAGGTAACCATAAGCCAGGAGTGTTGGCCTGAAGGTCTGAGAAACAGATATCAAATATGAGACAGCCTGACACTGAGAACTGTGGTACAACACTTTTAGCTTTTTTACCTTTAGAACTGGCACCTGTAACCAGGGCCGGATCATGGTTAAACGGGGGCCTAGGTGGGTTGATGGATCAGGGCTCCCCCATACACTGCCCCTACAGCCATTCCAGTGTACATGATTTGACCATTTCTCCCCATTTACCATAAGCACTGTTCAAACATCTCAATGTGCATACTGTTTTCTGCTTTACTTCTACAAGGATTATCTGGATTTAATTTAAAATTTTTATTTCAAATTTTATAGCACAAACACTAATAGACATTTGCTAAACAAATTAATACAGACTCTCAATGAAAACAGACTGAAACAGCATTGAAAACCACATTCAAAGAAAATGCATCTGGCCAATCGAAGATAAAATTAACCTTTGCGCTGTTTTCAAATCATAGGCTCCTTGCACACATTTTTATGACCATACATACATGCATGTGTTCTTTGATTCACCTTCCTGATTGTATTAAATTACATTCCTTGTACAATACAGCACCACTTGTTAGAGCATGTTTTACATTTGTAGTTTTGAACATTTTTCTAGTAAGCATTGAAACAAAACGCATGAACCAGTAATGACAAAAATGCCCAGTTCAGAACATTTCAACCATAAAAGTACACTCAAACGTCTATCATTACAATCCACCAATGAAAGTCAATATGCACAATCTCTGCATACGTAAAAGTCATCTGAATAATTCCACATTAAAGAGAGCTGTAACTAATGAAGAGGTTGCTGTTAGCAAGCAACATCATATTTCAGTGTTTCATCTACAAATTCAGTGCCTGCTGCTATTGAAGAATAAATTGCCTATGTTCCATTACAAAAATGATAAGCTAGTAATATTGCAGTAGGGAATGGATGGCAAACTGACAGGTTCATAGTTACTAGGCATCTCATCCAAAGGAGGACATACACAGGACTGCAGTACACCACTCCCATTAAAGTACAAGACAGTATCAGCAATTCATGAACTTGCTGTAGGAGAAGAACCCACAGCCTTCTGCATCAAAAGCATGTATGTTACCAATTGTGCTTTTAAATTCTTAAGCACAATAGTGATACAATTTGCTAAACAAAATAGGTGTACATTGTAAACAAACTTAGCATGAGTAGCAGTAAACGTATCTCCCCTTGAAGCTCACAATTCCTTGAAGATGCACTTGCAGCTCAATGCCATGTAAACACACATGACACTCAGTTCCTTAAACTGCACTTGAAACTCAATTCTTTGTAAATGCACTTGACACTCAACTCCTCAAAAAATGCACTTGACACTCAATTCCTTGAAAAATGTACTTGACACTCAACTCCATGAAACTCAATTTTTTTAACAGCTTGGTAGTTTGGGTAGAGGATTCAGGCTCTTGTTTCTTGTAACTAAGGTGCAGGGTTTGAACCTGAGCAAATGAACTAACCACCTGCCATCTCTAAGTAGGGCATTTCACACACAAGAATCTGTCCAGGAAACAGCAGCACAAGAACAGAACAAAATGTAATCTTGTATTTAAATTATGTGTGCACAGAAAGGAAGAAAAGAAGGTCTGTGAGACCAGACACAGAAGGCATTCTTAAAGAAGAATGCCCTTAAAAACAAAAACACATCATTTTGTTTAATTAAAAAGTAAATGTGACAGCTCCTTGGTGAATGGGCCTCCTCCCAGCTAGTGGACCCTAGGTACCTGCCTTGGTCACCTAGTGCTAGATCCGGCTCTACCTGTAACTCTAACCACATGGGTTCTGTCAGACAACCAGTTAGCTATCCTTCAGACAACATAAGAATTTATATTCAGATTTGCAAGTCTGCTAATAATATCTGTATGAGTAATAGTGACAAAGACCTTGACAGGTACTGGATATGCTAAATGTACTGCATAATTATTAACCACTGCTTTTGTTACTCATTCAAATAAATTAAGGAAGTTAAAGAGGCAAAAACCTTCCTTTGACAAAGCCAAATTAATGAAGGTCCAGAGTTAAGACATTTTAAATGTCCAGATTAATGAGGTCTGAATTATTTTGCTCCACAGCTTTACATATGAGGCTAGTCAAACTATTAGGTCTATAGTTACCAGGGTTCATGGCTGGGCCACCCTTGTGTAATCATATTACAATAGCTGTTTTCCAGGCTTCAGGAATGTAACCAGTGGAGGACCTTAGATTAAAAAGGTTAATTAGAGATTCAGAAAGGCTATATTTGGCATGGATAATCAGGCAAACTGGTATATTATCAGGACCCATGGATGAGAGGTTCTTAGCTTTTGAGAGGACTTGCAAGTGTTTAATCTTCTAAGCTCCTGCTTACACTGCCAAGAGCACCCACCCGCTAAAGTCAAGGCCAACATTAATGCTTCTAACTGACCAGATTTGCAGACAATTGCAAATTAGGAGCCATCAAAGAATCTCCCAATGACACTAATGTTCTCCAAGAAGGGCTGACACAGACAAATAACTGGTGTGAGAGCCATAGACTAAAACTAAATGCCAAGCAATACATAATATTATCTTTCAAGAAGATAGTCACCCCTGGTAACTACTGTACTGAAAACATACCTATAGAAATCAATCCAGTAGTCAGGGACTTAGGCACAGTCTTATACAACAATCTAACATTTAGCCATCACATGTCTACAGTAGTGATGACATCATTCTGTGCTGTGCAACTTAAAAACAAAGATTTACCATCTAGATTCAAGGAGGTTTTTGTTCCACTGTATTTGGCACTCATCAGACCTCTTAATGAGAACAATGTTCCCTTTGTCATGTCCCTAACCAGGCACATCCAACAACTGGAACATCCACAGAGGTTCTTCACTAAAAGAATGCAAAGTGTAAATAACTTGGTCTGTGCAGACTGTCTTAAAGCCCTAACCTTGTATGCTGTGTTCTACAGGCTGTTGAGCGGAGATCTATGCTTGGACTGCAAGGCACTGTTGGACCCCAGTCTAAAGGACCTTTTGCATATCTGCAAAACAAACAGCACCATATTACCCATTCTAAAGACTTAAACATTGCTTGTGAAATAAGTAGGACCTGATGGAGACATACGTATGTATCCCAGAGACCTCCCCCTTCTCTGGAACAGGTCCCCATCCACATGAAGCAGAGTTTCTCCCTAACACAATTCAAGTGAAACTTGGACAACTGGATGGGGAACCCAAAATTCACCCCTGGTTTGGCACCTATTCCTCTAATGGACATAGACAGCCTGTAAATGGTTCATCTCCCAAGGCCTTGCTTGTAAATGTTACATCTTCACATTTACAGTCTCTGCCTAACTCAAAACAGCATGCCTGATATCTGAAAAACAGCCATTGTTAAACCCCTCCCCACAATAAACTAACCCATTCTACACCACTGACATCTGTCCCATCTCCATTCTTCCCATACTTGGTCAACTCCTTGAAAAATTGGTTTACAAGCAACTCACCCATTGCATCTCCCAATACAATATACAATCCTCAAAACAGCATAGCTTTTGGGCTGGTAGGAGCACTTCTACAGTACTCTGGACACTTACTAATAACCTTTTCCTGGCTATGGACAAAGGCCTTATCACTGGAGCCATTTTTATTGACCTCACCAGATCTTTTGATCTGGTGGACCATAACATTCTGTTACACCACCTAACTGAAATTGGAATTAACCCTGATACCGCACCCTGGTTTAAAAATTATCTTTCCAGTTGATACTTCTCTGTTCAGTTTCAGAACATCCTCTCTGTTTCCACCCATCTCCTAAAAGGAATCCCTTTCTATTTCCACTTGCATTAATAAACTACCACTTGACCTTCCTCACCTTTCTCTCTCTTTTTCTCTTACTTTTTGCTGCTGGCATAGTCATAATTCTAAACCTAAAGAATGCCCAATGTGGAAAAGGTGAATAAAAACAAACCACAAATAAAATCACCAACAGATGACCATTTTATATTCCAGAGTCTTGTTTAACATTGTTCAATCTCTGTTACATTATGAAAAGCCCACTACCCTCATCAACTTTCATGAATCTTAGATCAGATATTTTATTTAATTCAATTAATGAATCCCTTTCCTGTTTGGTAAGATTTAAAAAAAAATCTGATTTTTTTTTTTTTTATTTAATTAAGTTAAAGAATCTCTTTCCTGGTTGGTAAGGTTAAAAAACCTATAACCAGCCTTGTTGTTAAGTGTACGAATAATATCTTTCCCACAAGAATCATGGAAAGCTGAAATGGTGGACTGAAAAGGTGGATTAAAATTACCAGGTTTCTTGAACTACTTAAGATCATAACTACCAAAATCATTAAAAATATAATGCAAATTTAACTTCCTACAAAGCAATTTTACACTTAAAAGTATGTCTGAGACATTAACCCATTCACTTGGTACAAAGGTCAGTCCCTTACTTAACAAACTATCCTGAACATTGCTAAAACATTCTTTGATGAAATTATAAATATTTTCCAACAAAAGTGTATAATAATCTGAAAAGATCAGTCACTTGAATACTGCTTACTTTTGGCATCTCCACTTCCCTTCTCTCCCCTTGTTGGAATGACTTTCCCGAGAAAATTGTACAAACTGATCCCTGGGGAATACTTCCAAAGGCCTGAAATAATTGCCTTGCTGGTTCGCAATTCTTTATGATCTCCTTGGAGGGTCTCTCAATAAAAAAACCTTCATTACTATCAGAAGCAGATTGTGCAAAACCATCAACAACTTCAGAAACTGCAGGAGTAAACCCTGCTTGATGCATTAACTCTCTGAACATTATTAAGAGACCAGGAGCCTGGAAGTGGAAATGCAATACCTTCATAATAAGTAACCAGATTTAAAAAAAAATTCTTGAAAATAAAAATTCTCATAAACGAAACACTGATACTTGGAAAGTTTTTTATTAAAGCTCTTTAGAATTTCTTGAACACTAATAAACTCATCACTAGAGTTGGTTTGTGCCAAATGAATATTGCCATAACCAAAATGATTGGCTAAAGTTGCAAAAAAAAAAAAAAATGCTCCAGACCTGTAGTTGGAACTTCCGAGTGTACAAGTGGTCCCGCAGCCAAAGCGGGCTGATCTGAATGCTTTCTAATAAGGAGCTGTGTTGAAAAGAAGGAACTTGTGAATGCGCTATATCACATTGCATGATCAAAGTAGCATCCAATTCTCCATCTACCAAAAACACCACACAAAGGCAAGAAATAAACTGAAAACCAAAAGAATGCCCACTGTGCAAAAGGTTAATTGAATTAAATAAAAGATCTGAACTAAGATTCATGAAAGCTGATGAGGGCAGTGGTCTTGTCATTATGTATTACATTGAGTACATTAAAAAGATTGGAACAATGTTAAACAATCCTCTGGAATATAAAATGGTAATAAATTATAGTTATTATATGTTGCATCATCTGGTGGTGATTTTGTTTATGATGGTAATTCACTCAAACCTGACCTCCTCAGTTATACAGCAATTAGAAGCAGACCTCCTTTCTCATATCAAATGTTTTAATAACAAAATGCTGATGCTGAACACTTCCAAAACTAAATTAATGGTGTTTAGCACCTCCCCTAAACAGCAGAAAAAGTTTCAATAATTTCTTATCCATGACTATGTTGACATCACCACTGATCAGGTCATCTCCTACAAATACCATGGTATGTGGCTTGATCCCACATTGAACTTTTACCTTCACCTGGAGCAAACATGGAAGAAAATTAATTTGCTCCTATTTTGGTCCTATAAAATTTCACCCTTTCTCTGCAGACCAACCAGGAATGCCATAGGCAAAGGCATTCTACTAGCACAGCTTGAATATGGACATCCACTGGCTGTAGCCACATCCAAGAAATCTTCATCCACCATCCAAGCTATAAGCAGCTCTATCAGCCATTTTACTACCCTCTCACCTATAAATGAGCATCACTGTACCACACTTAATGGAGAAAATTGGTTACCTGTCCAACAATGTACCAAGCCGCTTCTTGGATTACAACTTTACATGCTCCTAAAAGTACACCCCTGTCCTTGCATTGCCTTCTACCACTTCAGATGAGTCCCCAGTTACAATTTAAAAAGTCTCAACCACTCTGCTCTACTTCTCCAATGTCCCAGAACCAGACTTCATTGCACTAACCATACCTTCTCCATCTTAAGCCCCAAACTCTGTGGATCCCTCTGTATTCATCTTAAAGACCTCACATTGTACCCATCATTTCATGCTCAGCTTATCATCTCAAGTATGGGTCAGTTTGCAAATGCTTTCCCTCTGGACACATCTTCTAATCCCCCACTCTCCCTTTCACTACTCAGACACATTATTTCCCTATGCTAATCTGTGACATCTCTTCCACATTGTATATATTGTATACAGTTAATTTCAGTGTGCCCTTACCTTGCTTTTGCTATTTTTTACACTTGTGCTCTGTCCCTTCACTGTTTAACTATTTTCTTCTTCTTCATCTTCTTCTCTCCTTACTCTAACTACCCCTTCCCATTCTCACTTATACTGGGTACTTTATTATTATTACTGTTATTGATTCATTACTATGTTCACACATTTTGTTTGCATTTATAATGCTTCTTATTCACTTGCTTGTCTGCTGTCACTTATACTTGCCCAGGCTGAGACTGAAATAGGTCCATTTGGATCAGTGCTCTACCCCAGTTACCAAACTGAATGAATAAATCAAATAAATAAATCTCCCAAACCCCTGCTTACACTACTAAGAGTATTATTGTGGCATGTTGGGTATTAGTTCTTAACTTGCTGACATATTTTAAAAAAAGCTTTGTGGTTATTTTTGGTATTAGTGGATATTTTCAGTTCACGCTCTCCTCTAAGCTCTTTACTAGTGAGCTTAAGTTTATTAATGCAGGAACAGTAAGGCCTTTTATAAGCATTAAGCAATTTAATTTATTTATACGAGTATTCCATCATATATTTTTTTAATTTCTCATTATATTTGGTGCAGATAGGGGCTACCTTATTAATGCCACTCTTTAAGTGGCTGTAGTAGTGGGAGGCATAGGCAGCAACTTTAACAATGAAATCCATCAGGCAAGGATTGCAGTGGAATTTATTTAAGTCATCAAGTTACTGCAGAATTTTGCTGTTAAAAAGTCCCTAAATACAAATGTATTGATAGGTGTAATTTCACCAGTCTTAAAGGAAAAGATTCCACTATATGGTCTGATTTAACAAGACAGGAAAATACATGTGGAGATGTGCAACAGTTGACCATATTTATGAGGACTAGAACAAGGACATTTGGGCTTCTAGTAGGATAGTTAGCTATTTGTAAAACAGAGTTAGCATTTATAACGTCAAGGAAGCATTGAGCATGCTGACAACCAGCAGTGTAGGTCAGCCAGTTTATTGATGGATACTTGAAGTGTCCCAACAGAAAGTGTTAAGTTTAAATAGGATTTCAGCTAACATGTTAACATAGCTATCTTGCTTGAAAGGAGCTATAGACATTGGTCTATGACTAGCTATTTAGTGGTAATTTGTCTTGCTTATAGTGTGTTGGACAACTGGACTTTCAAATATAGTATGCCGAGGAATCTGCCATGAGGTGGCGATATCCTTGACAAATACTGATGCTCCCACAAAATTTCCAGTGGGCCTGATAATGTGATAGGCACTGTTCCCAGGAATAGAAGGAATGCTGTCATTATTCTGAAACCATGTTTCTGTAGCTGCAAATAAATGAATGCATTCAAGTTTGTGCATTTTTTGCTAAGATTACTGTCATTGAGTACAGCCACATTAATTTGCTCCAAATTAGAATTTAATAGGTTGGAATGCCATCAGATGGACTCTGTCTAAAACAGGCACTATGAGGGTCAGAAAAGCCTTTAGCCAGAATACAAAAGCCTTGGTAAGAGAGGTAAAGACCATTCCCAGCAAAGTAGGAAGGGAAGTCAGCCATCCCATCCTGAACTGGCACATGTCGGATCTCCCTAGAATGAAAAAAAAGCTACAGAGGCAATCATTAAAGCTAATTATATTGTTTTTGAATCTCTGCATCATGCTGGATGATGGCAAAATGCCACTCAAGGCCAGTGTCTTTCCTGACTCAGACACACACATAGCAAGTTCAGTCATATCTTTCTGTATGTCCTTCTGGGTAGAACTTCTCAGGTCATTCACTTCCCCAAATGGACCACTATCAGGTTATATTTTGATGGTCAGCTACAGAGAGCCAGAAAGAGGCACAAAAACTGTTTTGTACAAAAGAGGATACATTGTGTGATCACTATACAGACAAGATAAGCACTGAAGATTTCTTCACTTATTAAGAGGGGAGTATATGTAAGGCAATCTAACCAAGAAATAACTTTATAAATTGTTGATTTTGGACAAGTCATCAAAACAGATTTATCAAAATATATCACTGCAAAGGATGAATAGAACACCCTGACACATTGTCAGGGTACAAACAGATAAACCATGCACTGAAACAACAAATCCAGCAATGAATCAAGGTGCCTAATTTCTCTAAAGTCCTCCATCCCTTCCAAATAAGAACTATAAAATTTATGACACAGCTACATCATTACAGAGAACTGGCATACCTTTATTTCTTTCATATTTCCTTCATAATTTCTTTTGAAATAACATTAAAAATACCTTTGAAGTACAAAGCCTCATAAGCAAGGGTATAAAGTATATAGAATTCCCTGCATATAAAAGGTTATCACATTATGTACATTCCAATGATAATATAATGTAAATGTTGGGAAATATTGTATGCAAGTTCTATTTTCCATTACGTAGGTGCCACTGTTTATCTTTTGAAATCTGGCCTAGTATATACACCTGATTAGAAGAGTGGTTAAGCTACTCAAAGGAAAAAAAAACATCCAAATACACTTGAAGAAATCATTATCTAAACATTTTAAGCTAAAGCTCCCTCAAAAAAAAAATCACAGGATAAGATAACTCACCCCCAGCCCCCATAACTACCAGCAGTATGGCCCACCTCAACAGTGCTAATATTTTGAAAGTCATCCTGGAATTTTTAAAGATCTTAACATATCCCGGCCAAGATCAGGGACATAAAAACATCACTGATCAGCACTCTTTCTGTTAAAATCACTGACATAATGCAACGATTGGGACTAATGCAGAAACTGAAGCTGTAAAATAATTTTTCAACTAAACACATGTCACTATTATTTGAAAAAGTGAATGGTTTTCAAAAGTAGAACAGATGATCCAGTCTTAGAAACTCTGGCTTGGAAGGACCTCAGATGATTCCCTTCCTGCAGAACTGGCTACAAGAAATTTTAAGCAATACTTTGAACAGTTTCAGACTGGCAGATCACAGAGAACCCATCATATGGATCCCTCCATCCATCCCAAGACTGACATGTATATAATAATGCTTGTGTCTTTCTGTTAGAAAGAACACATTTTGAAAATGCCTGGATAACTGTGCACTATCTGCCTCACAGGAACTGAATAATAATCGATAAAGGCATTTTCAAGTCTTTATTGTACAGGTCCAAGTAATATAATAGTTTAACCCCTAGCTTATAACACTGTTCATGAAATAAGTTCTTTATAAGGGTTAAGACATTCATATCCACTGAACAGACATTTTTTTTTTCTGTGAAAGCACTGGTTTATCTGAAACAAGACACAAACATGGACTGGACAGAAGTGAGAACCACTAAAGAACAAATCCCTAAAATTAGTAGAACACAATCATGGCCTACATAATCCAGAGATACACTAGTTCACCCCCACACATGCATGCAGTCCCAACTCATCTTCGTGTAATGGAATAAAGGATAACTTGTATTGTCTTCTGACATGATATGGGTCATTTGTGTAATAAATTGGCTTGGGTTCTGTGCTAAACTGTTTTGTTTTTCTATGTTGGTAGACATAATTCACTATAACAGTAAATCTATGATACCAGACATGATTGTTTGACTTGAGAATGAGTGTAATCCTATAATGCTGTAATGCTGGTGTTAGATGCACAGATGTAGGTATAGATATAGATATAGATATAGATATAGATATAGATATAGATATAGATATAGATATAGATATATAGTTGTAACTCAAAAGGTAGAATCATATTTGATAGAAAGGTTTTTGAGGGTATAAAAGAGAGAATGCAGAAATGAGTGAATGCTCATTTGAGTGAATCACATATGGCTGACTTTAGTTTTATATAGTGTATTCAAGCAGCAGTGTGCAGGAAAATTAATGTTTAAATAAAAAAGTAGTGGTTGTGAAAATGTGCAAAACTGTGGTATAGCAGTTGTGAATATATAAGTGCCCATGGGTTATGGTTAGAGTAAATGTTAGGCAAGGTGATTGAGTCGGTGTTGTGCATGTTTTGTGTTGAATGTATTCTGTGTCCTTTTGTACTGTGTAGGTGGCCCCCTGCCCACTTTAATCATGTGGGTTAACCCTAACAGTAACAGTAGCAATACCCTAGCCCTGCCCCAACCCTAAACATTGCATTACTTAAAATCCTTCTCATAAGAGTATCACAATCACTTCGAGTTTATAGCTGGGGTTGATTAATGTCGGGCTTTTTAGTGGGAGACCAGTATTCACTGTTTTCTGATTCGCTCATGAGTCATTCAGTGCTTTGTGATTCTCTATTTTTTTTTTGTTTTCTCATTTGTAATTCTCTGTTTTGAGTTTTCTACTGTTCATGATGTATATGTACATATAACATTTATTTTATCACCACAGTAGTGTACTGATCATAAATTATCATTTTCAGGCAAAGCTTAGGTGATATAGATCATAGTAAGCATACAGTGAAATAAAAACACGGAAGTAATTACAAAAAACAACAAAAGTACTGAAGAAACAGTGTTCTATTAAATATATAGACATGAATAGAAGCAGTAGCCATGTAGCTAATTATGTAATATGCAATACAAATTGAATAATCCCTCCCTGTCACACATTCTAACAATAGACATTAGTAGAAAAATAGGAATATAGGTAGTTATTTAAAATGCAATGCAAAACTAAAAATGCAATTTCCCCCATTCACATCTTTGTGAGGGAAATTACTGTTTGTATGTAGGATGGGAAAAGCAAGATGATCAGCGATGCTCTATTAAACATAAAGGTAAGAGCAGGAGTGGTGTAAATATGCTGGCTGAATTAAGGAAAACTAAAAGGGGGCATATAAGCTGTGGGGGGTACAATAGAAGAAAGTAGCATTTAGGTGTGTTGATTGGAGGGGTAAGTACAGGACAGAGAATGAGCTAGGTGTTTAAGTGACTTGCCCACTATAGGAACATGAGAACTGAGCTTCTTTGATGAGGTAGTTTTTAATTGTTGTCAGAAGTATGCAAGGGAGCGCCGTGGTGGTGCAGCAGTTACCGTTGTCGCCTCACAGCAAGAGGTTCTCCGGTTCGATTCTCGGCTGGAGTGCCTTCTGTGCAGAGTCTGTATGTTCTCCACACGATTGATGTGAACCTTAAAGACATGCAGATAGGCTCATGTGAGTGTGCCTTCTTTGAAGGTTGGGTGCCGGGCTGGCAACTCAACACTGCAAAAATTCATGGCCAATCATTAGCAGACCTGAGTTCCACTGTGGGGACCCCTTACCAGGAAAAGCCGAAAGATTTGCTATCAGAAGTATGCAAGGACTGCCAAAGAGTGAGAGCTGAAGTAGAGAAGGACTGTTTTATATGATGAAGTTTGGTGCAGGGGGTCATGAGGGTTGGGGGTGATTTGAGAGTGCCTTCTAAGGTTGCAGAATGTACTTTTTTTCCATTAGTTTTGTTGCCAATAGTGAGAATGTTTCCTCATTAAGTAGATTAAAGAGCTGTGATTCATGTAGGATCTCAGGTCTTAGTTTAATTGGAAGCCTCTTAGCTTTATGAAAGTGTGCAGCAGTTGTGTTCTTTTGGAGGAAATATCGTACTGAAGCAGTAAATGTTGTCGGTTATGGTTTGGACGTCTCAGAATGCTGTCTGGAGACTGTTGCAATAATAGCCAGGCCATATTTGAGGGGGTATAGAAGAATACTTTCCCAATGGCAGTTCTTGCTGGAGAGTTGAGGTAAAGAGAGATTTTGTTGGTCCAGAACAAGAGGGAGTTGACTTTGCTCCTTGTTTTCTTCTGTACAGTAAACTCTCAGTTAACTGGCACCCATGGGATTGGTAGATGATGAATAACTCTAGTTTCTGGTTGCCTGAGAGTTACTATTAAAAATAGACCTGAATAATACTGTACCCTATTCTGTTTGTTTGGTTTGGCTTGTTCTCAGGTTGGGGAGAGAGGAAATTTATTCCTATCTTCCCTTTTAAAACTATAAAATGCTAAAAACATAAGGAATGTTTCTGCAGGGGGAAAACAGAAAGTGCAATGCATGAAAATCGTACTGTATTTCTCCAATATTTTTTTCTGGTTGCTTGAGAGTGCTGGTTGCTTGAGTTCTGGTTAATTGAGAGTTTACTGTATGTAGTTGAAAGTTAAGGTGCTGGTCAAGCAATATTCCAAGGTATTTAAAGAAGATTTTTTTTTCTGTAGTGTTGCTTTTTAGGTAAGAGAGTTTAAAGATTATTGGGGAGTGTGAAATTTTGGGGGGTCCCAACTAGCAGGGTTTTATTTCTGGAGGGGTTTAGAATTAATCTGTGGTTTATAAGCTATTGGAAAAGTGAGAGGAGGTCAGATTTTAGGTGAATTTTAATGTCTGATGGGTTGAATGAGGATCTGCATATAACTATGTCGCCAGCAAATAACATCAGGAGATTTGACTAAGGATGAAAGGATTTTTGTTAATAAAGATGAAGAATAACAGAGGGGTGAAGATGGATCCTTAAGAGACTCCTGTGCAAAGAGAAGCTGCTTGGTATTATGAGGATCCTATTTTAATTTTACAAGATCTGTTTGAGAGGAAGTCTTTGAACCAGTGTACATTTGAAATGATGCATGCTTCATTTACTTTATCAAGGACAAGGGAGTGGTTGAAGAGGAAAAAAACTTTTCAGGTTTAAGAAAAATGCACTTGTGGGGTTGCCATTATCAGTGTTTAGTAGTATCTTATCTATTGAGCACCAAAGTGCTGTTGTAGTACTCCATCCAGGTTAGAATCTATATTGCTTGAGGGAGTTAAGATGGTAATACTGGTTATATGTAGTTAATTTCGTGTACACAAATTTTTGAGGATTTACCTAGGATGGCAAGAATGGAAATAGAATAGAAGAGGAATGTGATTTTAGGATAGAACTGCTTTGGGAGTGGCTTGGCAGTTTTCTAAATGAGGGACATGGCATTTGTGATAAACAGAGATTGTAAATGTGGGTAAGTGGAAGGATTTATGCACACACACACACACACACACACACACACACACACACACACACACATACACATATATATATATATATATATATATATATATATATATATATGGATTCACTTTAGATTATCGAATTAACAAAAACTCGAAACCCATAAGGTCAAGACCATATGATCGAGTTTTCGGAAACTCGAAAATCTAAAGTGCATGAAAAAAACCCACAAAAGATAACAAAAGTTTCTGCTGGGGGGCAAGCTTCCCTGCACCCCCACACCCCCCTACTTTAATATACCAACTCCGAGATCAGATTACAGCGAAGAAAAGGGAAATCTCCCATTCCACACTGTATGCAGAGGTTTCCCATGTCCTCGCTGTAGTGTGACCTCGGAGTTTGTATATCTAAGTAGGAGATGGTGTGGGGGGGTGCAGAGGGGCTTGCCCCCCTGCAGAAACTTTTTTTATGTTTTGTGGGAGGGGGGTTTGTATGCACTTTAGATTTTTGAGTTTCTGAAAACCCAATCATATGGTCTCGACCATGTGGGTTTCGAGTTTTTGGACATTCGATAATCTAAAGTGATCCCATATATATATAGAGAAAGAGAGAGAGAGAGAGAGCGACATCTTTTTATATAAACATATATATATATATATATATATATATATATATATATATATATATATATCTGTAGCGAGAGAGATATTTATAGCTAGATAGGTAGATATAGATATTCGTTTTAGATATCATTCTAACTGGTAGGTGATAGCTGAGATGACAAATGATGACTGTGCTCCTTTGTTATGTCTTTTACTGTTTGACAGTCAGTCATGGGTCTGGACCAAAGACAGAACTCATATTGCTAGCTTCTGATTAAATCTCCTCTTTTCCCACTTTTAGAGCACAACTCAGAAGAAACCTCCAACAAAAATCTGACAGCAAGTGCTTTTCCACTTATCACTTCCACTTCAACCCTCTGTTCCCACCTGCTGCTTACCTCAAATATTTACTGCCAAAATTAATCCACATTTGTTTCTATACCCTGTTAATAATATGTGCTCATTATTTCAATCGTCTGCTAAACTTTGTACCTGTTGTGATAATTAAATGCTTGTGAATTTGTTTTGTTTTATTTGTTGTGATTTTCTTCACCTGGGCTGTGTGTGCAAACTGCTTATTCTGATCAGCATATTACTCCAGTAAACAAATAAATTTGTGTGGGTGCTGGGTTTGGACAGGCTTTGAACATTATGTGTGATGCTTTTGTATGGAATCAGTTCACTGGTGTGATCAGACCCATGGTGATAATGTGTATATGTAGGCCATGTGGAAAATATAGTGCAAGGCTTGTCAGTGATGTTTGAAATAGAGTTCCTGTCGTTTAATGGGATCCATCACCCATGCTTTGTCACACAACACTTGCCGGTCGAGTTGGAGAGGTGCAGAGGTACAAAATCCAAACAGTTAGTATATATTTGTTTGAATGGAAATTCCCCTTCTCATCCATTAGCATGTAATTGTAATAATAATAAGGCTTTCCATAGATGGACAAAGTTATACCATGGTCACAGTGAATGTGCCTGTACTCTACCCTACCCTTTATTCAGCCCTGAGTTATCTGTAGATAGAGAGATAGTTATTCCAGACCTGGGTCTGGTGTTCTTGATATTAATGCACCTCGTGTGCTTGTTTGTTTTCCATTCTGCATTTGTTTATATCAGAAGACATTAATGTTTAACACAATTTATTAAATATTAAAATTAAAGATTCTTGTTCCTCTCCCATACCACTAAATCTTTAACCCACTTTTTTTTTATTCTTTAAAGGTTTTCTTCCATTTTAATTCTGAGCACCACTTCAGTAAAGCAGACTGTCCCTCATTTCCACATTCTCTTCCTACCATGGACATTCTTGCATGTTGCATGTAGACAAAACAGTTACTGTGATTAAATACTTGTCTTGCGAACCACACCAGACTTGAAAGCTATAACCACTGAGGTATCAGATGAAGAGGTGGACTGCTGAATTCCCATCTCGGATATATATGCAAGGGGATGTGTTGCTTGATTTGATATTATTGGCCAGCCTTTATCATTGATCAGAATTCTAGAAAAACCTTGAAAGTGGCATTTACCAGCAGTTAGCATTTGCATGATGGTACAGACTGAGGTTTTTGACTCTGTATCTCTTTTCCACTCCATGGCAGCATCTTAAAACACTGTGGGCCAGATTCAGGAAGCCTCCGTGTAAGAGTTAGAACTCTTACACGGAGGCTGCAGTTAAACGGTGTGATGTCAGCATGTCATGCATATGCATGAGGTGCATGAGGCATGCTGAATCAGACTAGTAACTCTTACATGGTCCGTGTAAGAGAGTAGGGGGCGTGTCTGTAGGCTAAGCCCTGCAAGCGGACACGCCCCCGGAAGACTAGAATGGCTGAAAGTAAACAGCCACGAGAGAGGCCATGGAAATGTGAATAAACACACTACACAACACATGCCCCGACAGACCATCAGTGTATAAAGTGAAGAGATGTTTTAAAATTAAATTAAAACCTGTTTTATTTTTTTAAAACCCCGTAAATGTTTGCTACTGTGTGCGCTCGTGTGCGCGGGTGTGCTACTAGCGCAATTTCAGTTAGCAGTCAGTGGAAAAGGATATAAAAACTAAATATGCAAAGTAAGCCACGAAGTAATAGCTTAGCGGTAGAGTTGCTGGCCTAAGAGTAGGCAGGCAGGGTTCGAGCCCCCACAACAACCTTTTTTTTTTTAAATAAGCACTAAAAAGCCCCCTGACAGTATTGTACAAATGTAAAAGTATTGCCTTTTGTAAAATGGAATGAAATGGAGCATATATTTTGAAGTAACACAATAATAAAAACAGTCAGAAATGTACTTATAGCTAAGCTGCTGTGAGACAGACTGCCTGTAGCTGTGTAGTGTTTAAAAAGCTGCAAACTGTGTGCCCGTTGCTAAGCACCGGTTTAACAGGCTGAAACTGTTTGCAACTTGCTGTGCTAAGCTGAACATGTGTGTCACTAGCCAATTAAGGTTTATTCCAGCGCACACCGTTTGCGCGGCGCTCCCACAAGCTAACTGCCACTGCGCATGCGTTACCTCCGCGCAAGCGAGCGCAGACCTGCTTTTAAGTGCTTAAAAGTGCTTTTGGCATGTTTGATTGACAGGTCTCAACTCATTTCTGTCAGGAAAATCAAAAATCAGTTGTCAGATTCGAACCCAGGATACCATGCACTAGAGTCAAGGTACTAAACCACTAAGCCATGACAGCAATACCTAGAAATGCAGAAATAGCATATACATGGGATAAAATCCAGAATGGAGCATGATAAAGCATTTTCAGTGAAGTAGATACAATTCCAAAACGGCCAATCAGAGAAATGTGCGGGAAAAGCGGCATATATAAGCCCCATAGGCGAGAATACACAGCAGAAACGATTGTAGAACAGACCTGCAGTCAGAATGAGTGGAGTAGGTGAGGGACGTTGCTTTCGAGCACAGCGTTGGGGCGTTGAGGAGTCCAGATACATGGTCTGGCTCCTTGTCCATCATCACAAGGCCCAACTCATGCAGGGCCAGGTCTCATGGGGAGCGTATAGGGCAGAGGCATGGGACCAGTTGGCTCGTGATCTGACCAGTGCTACTGGCATTCCACGCACTGGTGAGCAGGTCTGTCACCACCATGCGGACCTGAAGCGACGCAAGCAAGACCAGTTGACCGAATGGATCCAGGAGGCCCGGGATATGCCCAACGCCCCACTACTGAGTAAGTTACATTTTGCTTATGTATGTAAGGATTTCAACTGGCTGATACCATGGAGATGTGTAGTCCAATATTACTTCTTTCATATTACAGCTGCAGGTGTCCGCTCTGCGAACCGCGAGATGTATGCCCGTAGGCTGGTGCGGCTGCGCCACCATGCAGGTTAGTAACCCCACCCATTACTTGTAAATAAATATTATACTGTAGCATGTATCAGAACACTGCAGTGTACTGATTAAAAGTAATATAATGTGCAAGCAAGAATTGAAAGTCTGCAGGTATGGCTGCAACAAGTTCATCAGTATGCAAGTGTAACTGGAAATATAACTGATAGAATTAAACAGTGCTGTAATACAGATGTCCCACCATTAATTAAATATAGTGTAACCTGCAGTAGTCTCAAGAGTACAGCTTCAGAATCTGAGGTAGTCATATGTGAGATATATCCCCTGTTGAAATGCTGAATCATGACAGAAGTGAGGCTGTTGGAAAGTGTTTGAATCACCACCAGTCTAACATGTGAGCAAAGCCTAGAAGTACCAACCTGAACTGTGAAGTTGCAGGATGTGTGAGAGTGACAGAAAGGGTCATGTATGAATAAATAAAGTAGTAATAACCCCTGAATATAGTAGCCCCAGTCTGTATCTACAGAACTAAATGCATGTGGGAAGTACATCTTAATATCCCAAACTGATTTCAGTGTGTCAGAATCTGGAATGTCTAGGCCAAATTCTGTATATGGTGATCACAGTAAACAATTTGCAGATAGAATGAATGATTATCTGACAGACTAAACAGCCATAGTTGTCCCCTGTATTGTCATCAAAGTGTAGCAGGATGATGTATCTGATCAGATTCAAAATAAGTAGGATAGTGATGTATTTGTAACAGGTGTAGCATGACAGTCAAATAAAAATTATTTTGAAACATCAGCCTCAACTTAATTGTGTACCTATTACAAATGTAAATCAATGTGTAACATATGAATGTGTCATCACTTTCTATCTCCACCCAACCCTATAATTCCATATAACAACACCCACTAAATAATGGTATGTGAACATTTCATTAATCATGGACATTTGTCCATTTCAAAACTATATGCATGTCTGTTTGTGCATGTGCCCTGTTCATACCTGCAAATCTGATGGCCTGTTGCCATTAATCAACCCTGCATGTTGTTTGACTGTGTATTTCTGTTCAAATAATGCATGTGATATTGATATGCCCCTTGTTCAATGGTGTTAATATCTGGGTGTTTGTTTGATGGGAATACCAATGCATGCTGTTACAACTAATCTGAATGGAATAAAATGCCACTAACCCAAACTAACATAACTACTCACAAACCTAGAACGCTTGGGAAGGCAGATCCCAGTGGACCCACCTCTCCCACCTCAGCTGGCGACTGCACCTGGCACTAGTGCCCAGGACGGACCCCCCTCCGGTGGCCCTGTGCCACCTTCGGGTGGAAGCGCTGCAGGGGATGGGGCCCGTCCCCCCTCTGCAAGTGTGGCCGGAGGGGTTCGTCCACTCACCCTCCAAGGTGTCCGGTCTGTGGTGCAAAGGGAGATCCAAGACTCTGTTCTTGGGCCCCTACGCCAGCTCGAGGCTAGTGTGGCACAGCTAACGGCCCCAGCCATTGCCCCGCCTACACAGCCCCCAGCACAGCCCCGTCCTGGGCTGTGAAGGAACAGTGACAACTGCCTATGGGTGGGGATATCAGTTCCACTGTTGCCATCTGTGGGCTCATGCATCTCGGATATCCCAACCTCCATCCCCGTCAATTGTGTAACCCCCCCCACGTGTGTCATACACCTCCCCTGTATGCGTCTTGTCTGTCTTGTCTGTTAACCTACCCAGCCTACCTCCCCAGCTATACCAACTTCCTTCACCTGACATACCACTCTCACCTGAAAAAAAAAAAAGAGCACTCTGTACCCACAAAAAAATTACGCCCCATACATAGCTGTCCATGTCGCACACATGTCTGCTTGACATTGAAACAGTTAATTACAATTGGCTCTACAACAAATATTAATGTTGTCCTGACACCTCTCTCAGGGGTGAAAGGTTTCCAATGTCTCACCAAAATACATGGAAATGCACAGCTGTTGCTGCCAAAGACATGGGCATCTATGGGCCTTACCTACATCCCTCCTGCAAATCCCACGCTTGTTTCCCTACTGTCTTACCCTCTTTGTGACCCCTTTTCACCACTTACCTGTCCCCCTTTTCTTTTCTTTCAAAGAAATTAGCGGGTGTGCTTGTGTTAGCGGAGCTCACCGCCAGTGCAAGATAAGTGAGCTCCGCAAACGAGCGCAGACCTGGTTTAAAGTGCTTAAAAGTGCCTTTATGGCACTTTGATTGACAGGTCCTGTACTCAGTTCTAAAGTTTGCAAAGAAAAATAAATTCCCACTGTCAATCTCGAACCTAGGACCTTGGTAACATTAGTCTGTATGACCTACCACTAAGCCATGCTTGCCTTACAAAAACACAATGCTAAAATAAATATAACATGTAATAGTAAAAATCAGTATAAAAGCAATATAGGAGATGTACTAGCTGAAGCATGTCAGGCAGAGTTTTAATGGCCAAATTACTGGATTCCCATACTAGGTCAGTGTTAACAGAAACAGCCCTGCTACTTGTTAGCTTGTACATATTAAAGTAAGGTAATGTACATATATGAAGGTACATATATCTACACATACAGATATATAAATATATATAAATACATATGAAATATAGTTGTAGGTGTCAGTATCCATACACACTCACTACAGGAAACAGTGAACATAAATGCAGCAACCTGAATCTGCAACACAGCCTGACCCCTGTGTGACCTACTTACCCTTCTAACTGCTTAAAGGTGGCCTCAGCACTTTGAGTGACAGGCCCTGTACTCAGTTTGAAAGCTTGCAAATAAAAATAAATTCCCACTGTCAGTCTCGAACCCAGGACCTTGGTAACATTAGTCTATATGACCTACCACTAAGCCATGCCTGCCTTACAAGGACACAGTCCTAAAATAAATATAACATGTAATAGTAGGAATCAGTATAAAGGCAATATAGGAGGTGTACTATCCAAAGCATGTCAGGTAGAGTTTCAATGGCCAAATTACTGGATTCCCATACTAGGTCAGTGTTAACAGAAACAGCCCTGCTACTTGTTAGCTTGTACATAATAAAGTAAGGTAATGTACATATATGAAGGTATGTATATCTACACATACAGATATATAAATATATATTAATACATATGAAATATAGTTGTAGGTGTCAGTATCCATACACACTCACTACAGGAAACAGTGAAGATAAATGCAGCAACCAGAATCTGCAACACAGCCTGGCTCCTGTGAGACCTACTAACCCCTTTATCTGCTTAAAGGTGCCTCCAGCACTTTGATTGATAGGCCCTATACTCAAGTCAAAAGCAGAATATAAGCATACTAGTAGGCCCTACCCCAAGACCATTGTAACACTAGTCTGTATGACCTACCACTAAGCCATGACTCTCATACAGGAATATAGTGCTAAATAAGTGGAACATGTAATAGTAGGAATGAAGATAAAGGCAATATAGTATGACTACTAACTAAAGCATGTCAGGCAGACTTTTATAGTCCCAATTACTGGATTTTCCCATACTAGTGTAGTGTTAACAGAAACAGCCCTGCTAATTGTTAGCTTGTACCCAATAATGTCAGCTAATGTACATATATGAAAGTATGTATATGTACACAGATATATATATATTTATATAGCAATACATATGACATATAGTTGTAGGTGTCAGTATGCATACATACTCACTACAGGGAACAGGCAAGAGAAATGCAGCAACCTGAATCTACAACACAGCATGAAGCATGGGAGATGTACTAACCTTCACACTCACAGAACACTGTCAACAGCATACCAGCATGGTCCACGCCCTACAATCTGAAAGGGCAACGCCTATCTCACATACCCTTTTATAGCAGTGTCCTGAAATCACAGTGAGACATGCAATCAGTACACACCTGGCTGCATGTAATTAGCAAATGCTGCCTTACAATTGGTGCAGAGGCCATCACATGGACCTATGCAGATACCTACAAAAGCATTGAGTACCCACACTACACTCATGCTATACATTCATTGCACAAAACCGACAGAGAAAGAGAGAGAGAGACAGAGAGAGAACAAAACAGAAATAAAGACAGCCAGCAGCAAAACCAGCAGCAGCAGCAGCAGCAAACAGCAAGCAGCACCAGTGACACAGCAACAGCTGCCACAAACACAGGTAATGCAAAGTAGCAGGTTAATACTGTGTTTACTGTGACACCTCCAAATGTATCATAGTTCACTATCTATAGGTATGTGCATGAGATAGGTTGTGTGTACATAGTCCTGAAATATAAACATATGTAATATTGCTGTACATGTTACCCATACTTAATACTTCCATAGCTTAGAACACAAGGCCAGTTGTGCATATGATGCAGTAGTTCCCAGGGTCAGTAGAGGTTCCTCCTCATTGGTGTGGGACCACTGTGTATGTATGGCACTGTTCATGTACATATCCTGTAGTATGGCCAGGGATTAATATCAGTCTGTCATGTGGTGCTATGTCCTCCAGGGGTGAATGTAGCACACATCCAGGGATACCATTTCATAACAGTGATGCTATGTGTTCTGCAATGATGAAGGTGGCTCTCACCTGGACATGTGAGAGGATAGGGAGGTGACAGTCATCTGGGATAACTAATACCACATGTGTAGGAGAATGGGGGGAGGGGTACCTGCACCTAAACTGTCTGCAACAATGTTGCCAATATCTGTGCATGTGGTGAATGTGAAGCATCTTAACACTGCTGACCACAGATGCCTTGCTGTCATGTGAATCTGCCCTGTGCTGCAGTAGCCTCCTACTATTGTTATACAATATGCCTGTATCTGTACTCCACTGGACAGGATTAATAAGTGGTGTGCAGTTGTTCTGGGTTAGATATGTGTGTGCACAGTACATGCAGTATGTGGGATGTCTGTGGTAAGCATATGCAAAGGTGCTGGCGGTGTGTGTTGTGGCTTCCACTGGCCCAATGGGCTGCATGGATAGCATCACTGTCATAACTACTGAATAACTGTGTAATTAAATGCATACATAGCAAGGTAGTGTACTGTGCTTGTGGTGTTGTTCGGATATGTAAATCCAGGCTGAGTAATGTGTGCACATCACAGGGTTGGGTTGGATAGCAACACACATCCAGTATGTAGGGATGAACACCCAGAATGTGTCAGACGTGTCGCCTGTGCAGAAGTATCCGACCATTACCTGTGCATCCCCCACAACACACACACACATGCAACATATGGCAGAAGTACTATAGCAGTACACACATGTTCATAGGTTCATACTAGGCTATTTGCCCTAGGGCATTGGTAAGCCTAGTAGAATGTGTTTGTCTTTCACCACCCAATTACAAGTTATGCTGCTATGCCCTTGTCCGATGTTAGTATACTGTGCCTCTGTCTAACAGTGACATAGAAGTGATACCTGGGGTACAACTATGATCTACATCCAGTCATCCAGATTCCTATGGAAGAGAGTCAATGAGGGACTCTGCCTAACCTGTAGTGTGAGCTCATTACAGAGTGAAGGGAGCCTCTCGGTTAGGAATATGCCCCTCCAGCATGTCCATGGATGTCAGTGCTGAGGTCCAGCTCTCCTGAGCATGTGGCTGTATGGGACTCTGATTGCCTGAGGTGCAGCATGTTCATTACTGCTGGGTAGGACATGGCTGTATATGGCACGCACAGATTGCCTCTGAACAGGCAATAAGCCACTGAGTCCAGCTGGATTTACTTTACCTGGGCAGCATATGACATCTGTGTGAGCCATTGCATCCCCTTGATGAGATACTGTTGTCCTGTACCAGTTGCTGTGGGTGTCTGGTTTGGTACATCCCAAAAGGTGCATTGTACGCAATTATAGGCTTGATGATGGATGAGTAAAGAGGCACAATGACCTCCCCTGCCATACATGTGAATCCCTCATGATTAGCTGGGCTGTATAACATGTCTTTCAATCCACATTGGCCATGTGGTTGACAAATGACAGACTGCTACCATGTTTCTTCCCCAGGTCCCCAACTACGTCTCCTGTACTCAATGGCCTAACACCTATGTTGTACTGTGCCACCAATGTGGAGGCGTGGGAATCTGCATTGAATACTGATACTCCCCCTCCTTTGTTCAAGTGTTGGGGCCGACAAGAATGGTAACAGCTATAACCTGGTAGTACCGGTGTGCTCCTGTGAAACCTGAAACAGGTTGATGTTACTGCACAGATATCGATGTCCAGCATGTCAAGTAGGGTTTTGAGTGCGTGCATCCTTAGGTCTAGACTTCTGGTGTTGAGTAGCATCACTCTTACTTCCTCATCCTTTGTGATACAAATGGATGTGGGTTTGCCTTATGAGCCTTGCCTAATACAGGCACTATGGGTGTAGCAAGAGGCTCCACCAAATTCCAATAGGACAGGGGTGACAGGTGCAAGCTGTCCCTAGCAAAGCATACCACCCCAAGATGGCAGGCATTGGCACACCTGTGAATGACACCAGTATGTCAGTCAATTGTTGGAAGGGATCATCATGCCTTGATATTGTGGCATGGTTCTAGGTGAGGGTAGGATGCTACTCAAGGTCAGGGTCAAACTGTCTTGGGCTACGTGCTCAGAGAGCTCTGTACTGTCTCATGTCATGTAGTCCAGGGAGGAATGTGTCAGGCCATTCACACCAGCATGGACATTGACTGAGTCATACCTGTACTTGCCTTGGGGTTACCTGAGTGTTTGTGTTATGTGGCAGGTCATAGTGGCCAACAGACTGCACACCGTGACCCTCACCTCGTTAAGCCTGGTGAACGTGATGTTAGTGTGCCTAATGATAGAGGCACCTAGTACAGGTGTATGAGGTGTGTTGTTTACTGTTAATGGCTGTGAGTGTTCAGCACATTGGCTTTGTGTGATATGTGTTGCACATGTTCGTTTCCGTGGTAGTGGTTGCATGGATGTCTGCTTATGAGGTCTCTGCTGCATAGGCATAGCTGTGGTCCGAGCCTACAAGTATGTTCATGTGTGATCATGTGTTAGGTCCGCTGTTGTGGTAGGTCTATGTGAGACTGGAAGTGTAGTGTGTGGTCTCCTTGGCCTCCTGATTGGTTATGGCGGTATTGAGTAGACAGAGCCTAGCCTCCAGTTTGGTATATGGTTGCATCACTCACATGAGTTTGAATTTGTTGTTAGGAGGAGGGGGTTGTCTGTGTACATGCATCTGTTCCAACATTGTCTCTGGAGTACCACACTCACCAGCTGGACTGGGGAGGGAACTGACAACTGACCTCTGGACATGCTAGAATACTATTCTGAATTCTGTAATAATTAATGATTGAAAACAAGGTTCAGTGGGGAGTGAGGGTGTACTGACATTACCTACAACTGCTGACTGATATAAAAGCGTCAGTGAGCAAGTGCCAGGTAACCTATGTGCAATGTGTCACAATTAAGTAAATGCAACAATGAGAAGCAGTCACTTGCTGTCATGTGTAACATGGAAATATGTACAGTAAGTAATGCAGATATCAGTAGTGAGTCACAGACGTGTTGACAAGCTGTGTACTATGTGGAAGTAGCATACCAGTGAAATAACAAGCTAACAAATAACAAGCATATAAACAAAGGTAGATCCAGGAGGCCTGGATGTAGTGGTTGCTACAGCAAACAAGGTGTAGCAATGTCAGTAAGATACAGCTCAGATATGCAGGCACTATAAACCTGAAACCAGATGTCGCCAGCTATGAATGGCAGAGTACAGCCTATTGTCACACACGAGTGCAGACCACAAACCTTGTTAATGTTAAATAACTGGCCTGAAGGCCAACTGCCCATACCAGAACTGATACACTTGTACACTGGGCCCTCAAGCAGCAGTTCCCAACTTCAATGGATGAAAGATATGTGTCCTGCCACCACAGTGCTTGCCACCAACCTCCCTAATGTAAAACAACTGGTCTGAAGGCCAAGTGCTTAGTACAAATGACATAGAATGATAGCTACACTGTAATCAAGTTTTAACCAAGCAATAATAAGTAGAAGTTAATACTCCCTGTATAGAATGTGTACCATGTATTGTTGAGATACTATGCTGATAACCTGTTTGTGTACCTTTCCAGCTTGACATGGCTCCAAAAAGGAACCCATCATATTCTGCTGCAGAGGATGACGTGATTCACCAGAGCCTGGTGCGTGACTATGCCATCCTGTTCTCACGCACCACCCAGAATCAGCAGGAGAGGTCTGCACTGTGGCAAAACCTTGTTAGCAGGATAAATGATGTTGGCATGCATGATAGGACATATGAGCAGGTGAGACATCACTGCAGTGATTTGATAAGAAATGTCCGCCAGCGTGCTGCAGATATCCGCAGGCAACAGGTTGCCACAGGTGGGGGGGTGGCCACACATATCCCCCCCTCACCAGACAGGAGGGGCTACTGCTAAGTGTTGTGGATTCAGCCCCAGAACAACAACAGCAACACTCATGCATCATGATGGAGGTTGGATCCACACAGCAGCAAGACACCGAGCGTGCAGGTAAGATGCCATATTCATTTATTGTTATTACTTTTACATTTGTTGACCCAGATAGTCTAGCTGGATATATGTCCATTTTCAGTAGAGGCCTGTGGAGAAAAGCTCCACACATAACGTAATAAAGGCAGACAGACAAGTTGTTAATACAGACAGCCAACATGATAGAATTGTACACCAGCCTGTTAACTAAATCAACATACATGTAAGGAACTCAAACAGTTTAGAGTCATACACAATGTACCGTTGGTTTAAAAGCAATCCTACCTAAAGCATAACGGTTATGCAATAAGGCAAAAGCCAGATACATAATAGTTAGGGCTCAGAAGGGTAGAGAAGTAGAAGGAGTATGAAAGATACAATGATATGGAAGAGGCAGGAGTCAAGAAGGGAAGTGAGGAAAAGAAGGAAGACAGTCAAGAGGATGTGGGAGGGATGGGAGAAGTAGGTCAGAGCATAGAAGGACATCAAGGTGAAAGAAACAGGGTAGAAGCTAGTTTCAATGCACAATGAGGGGTTAAAGGTAAAGAGAGGGTAGGGAGAGGGACGTTAGCCTGTACTCCAAGAAGAACAAAGCCAGTGGTTTTGGAAGTACAGTTTGAGGTGTCGTTTGAAGAGAGGTAAGGGTGAGATTCGAGTTAACCCCTGGTATGTACATATGACTGTTCTGTACACTGTTACTTCATGCACGCATAAGGTGTGCATGTGGTATGTATCTGTCATCATGATATATATACAGACATTATGTGCAGCTGATGTGTATAAGGGAACTAGTGTACTACTGTACTGTATCATGTGCAAAACAAATGGCACACATGTGCCCACTGACATTACTCTCGTCGCACTTCCAGGTCCCTCCCATCTAGCAATGAGGCAGGCCATACATGCTGGTGAGTCTTTTTAACATTATCTGTAAAGCAATTTATAAAACTAGGAATAGTAGTGTAACTCTGTAGTAGACTTGCTGGTGACTGTGTTCACAATACCCATAATACAGTTGTAGTAGATTGAGTAGTGTAACACGGTACTGATGTGTGTGTTTACTGTGGGGTGTGCATGTGTGCAAGCGTGCCTGTGCCCAAGTGTGCATGTGTGTTAGTGTCCATGAGTGCATGTCTCCATTTCTGAATGTGTGCATTAGTATTGAAATGCATCTCTGTCAAATATGTATGGAGACTGTAATCTGTGTTCCATGTTTTCCTCCTGTAGGTTCTGGTGCTGCTCTGGTGACCTGCAGCAGGGAACCTGAATCTTGTGCCCCAGGTACTGATGATGATGAAATGTCTGTAATGGTGCAGGAAGGTGTGTCTGGGTCCACCATTGGTCAGCCAATTGACAGTACACAGCTTTCAACCCCGTCAATGCGCACAGTCATCCTGCCGTTACATCCTTTGTCACCATTGTCACTAGGTGATGGACAGTCTGCAGTGGGCATAGATCAGGGTAATGTGGTACCTGTGGTACATGCATCCCCACAAGGCAGCCATGAGCAGGGGCCTCCAATGGTACCACGCAGACAGTCGCCCATGGGTTCTCGTGGGGGCATCCGTGGCCGTACTGCCTCTGGCCGACGTGCCCAAGGAGGTATGTCAACCTCCACTATGCTTCGAACTGTCATGCAGGCACAGGCACGTATGGAAAGGTACACCAGACAGGGTCTGAGGGAGCTGAGAGCATGTCGCACAGCCATGACAGATGGCATGCGTGACGTTGCGAATGCTATCCGCAACTTCACAGATGTCATTGACAGACGTTGTGGAGGCATAGAACAGCTGCTCCACAACCAGATGTCCATGGGCCAGGGCGATGGTGTACGTTTGCGACGTCGACATGGCCGTATGCCAGCAACAGCACCAGCTGGCAGTGGCCGCGGACGACAACAGGCCCACTCGCGCACCTCAAGTGCCAGCACCAGCCCCAGCAATGCTGGGTCTGTGCTGTCATCAAGACGCCCCAGGAGACCACGTGCACGTGGCTCTGGACAGTCCCAACAGGGAACTGTGTCCAGTCAACACACGCCTGCTTCCGATGACAGTACCCAGTCTGGGTTAGTACTGGTTACGGCCCGTAGCACCCCTGCCAGGCACAGGTACCGTGTCCGTGCCCACAGACACTGATCTGGATGACCTGACAGGTGCAGTCTGTGGCTGTCCACAAAACCCTGTACATGGCAGCCATTATGTGGGACTGTGTGCGTGCTTACACACATGCAGAAACCTAACACCTAGGGCAAACACTTACACACACACACTGCACCAACACCGCTCCACCCTGTACTGCTGCCCCTCACAAACACACATACACACACATGTCAATTGGTGTTACCAGTGGCTGGCTTGAGCATACCTAACCCACACCCTGTGCATATGATGACACTGTGCCACCTCCTGCATACTATAACATCGGTGCAGGTAAAGGTAAACACATTGCTGATGCACAGGGTGACTACATAGATGTGTATAAGTAGTAACATGTTGGTAACTGTTCACTGTTCCAGTATAATTGTGTGTATATCCCAGCAGTCCTGCTGCAGTAACTGTATGACTGTCCTCAATTGTTATATGCACCCATACTACTTACCAAAGTGTACCAGCTGCACACCATCACATGCTAACATTGACTATGGCAATGCGCATCTTGTGCTGTTACGTAGATTCAGCTATATGTAACTGTTCTGTCACACATGCATTTATACACACCCTGCTACCCACACACATGCACACGCTCACCTGCCATTCCCATTATTTATCACCCTACATGAGTAGCTGTTGATACATGACAGGTACACATTTGAGAAGTGCACTATGTTGTTTACTACTGGCGTCCCCTTCTCTACCTGTACTCACAGGGTGCAGGCAACCTCATCGGTTGAAAGATGTAATGTGCATCAGGTACTGTAGTACCCTGATTGCCACATCAAACATGTTTCCCATATGGAAATGCACACACAGACACATCCCACATCCACACACTTGCCACATTCAGGCTTCAGAGCACTATCTAGGTATATTTGGGTACATGTGCGTGTTACAGTAGCATGTAACACTATACTGAGTACTGGCAGTTGTCTGTTGTCATGTTGTCTGTATAGAATAAAATAATTGTTTCATTATCCTACTCCGTTTTGTGGACATTACTTGAAGAAGTGTTACCTTACATGTGTTATTGGTACCACCACCTTCTCTTTTGTAGTTTTGTTTGTATAGGGTGCTATCAACATCACTGCTTGTGAAGGGTAATGACCACCCTGCAGTGCATAGCCCCATGTGGCAAAAGCCACATCCCACCCCATCATTGTGCACACACACTAACCCCACCAACAGTAAAACACATACTTTCCATTTGCAAGATTCAAACCCATACCTAACTGTGTTATGACAGTAGAAACAGACACATTAGCAGAGTGTGCTATTTGCAATAGTTGGAAAAATCCTTACTAACGCTGTACTTAGAGGGTGCTGACATCATCTGTGTGTAGGAGGAGGGATGTGCACCCTGTAGTGTGTTCTCCCAGTTGTCAAAAGGCAGTTAACCCTCCCAGCATAGTGCACACACATAAACCCCACTCATACTAACACACATACATTCCTTTTGCAGGATTCAAAGCCCTACCTAACTACGTTATGACACTGGAGAAAGACGCATTAGCAGAGCGCGCT
Organism: Protopterus annectens; assembly: GCF_019279795.1. Taxonomy (NCBI): domain Eukaryota; kingdom Metazoa; phylum Chordata; order Ceratodontiformes; family Protopteridae; genus Protopterus; species Protopterus annectens. The sequence continues at coordinate 158,513,109 of NC_056733.1, read as the reverse complement.
ATGCGAATTACTGGAGGACTTTACTACAGGTAATATAGTTATACATTCCTGACATCATCAGTGTTTCAAAAGGGGAATCTGCATCCTGTACTGTACTGTCACAGTTGCTAATAGGGACATTTACAACACACACATCGATGTGTTTGAGGTTTGCATATGCGGGGGATCCAGTACTCCAGTGTGATGAGTATATGGTTTGATTGCAACAATGAGGGATATACTCCCAGTGGTGAGCAGTTTGTACTCATGGTTGTGATGATCAGGTCTAGTATATCTGCCCCTCTTGTGGGAAGGTTGGTTACCTGTTCCATAGCCAAAGAATGTCTGATCTATGGGAACCCTAGAGCTTGGGTATTGTGGCTTGTGTAATGTTCACAGTCTATGTTTGGGTAGCTGACGTCACCCAGTATGCTGGTGTTTGCAGAGTAATCTAAACTGTCCTGTGTCAGCATGAAGGCTGTGTGGGAGTCCTGAGTTTGAGAGGGTGCTGTAAGAGCTGCTCTGTGTCTCTTGCCATGTGGTCCAGGGAGGTACGTCTCAGGTTGTTTGCACCAGCATGGACAATGTCTGCCTCATAGCTGTACTTGCTGTGGAGTGACCTGTGTGCCTGTGTTATGTGGCACATGCTATCACCCGACAAGTAGCTAACTGTGACCCTCACCTTGCTCTGTCTGGAGGCGGCACGTCTGTCAACAGCTCATGTCAAGCAAGTTCACACCCCTCATAAATGATGTGGAAACCTTCAAAGGCCCAAGGCCTGTTGACAATATGGACCAGACTGCAGATACCTGTATAAAGGCATTCTATGGACACATTCAGGAATGCATGGATCATGAAGCCACATATGAAAGCATGACCCAATTCTCCAAAGGCAGATGTCCTGGGTGCCGGACACCAGCCATAAACACACTATACAATAGAAGGATGACGCCACTACATGATACAACAACCTCCCAAAATGTGAAGGCACCACTGATGAGTATTGGAAGACAACTACAGGCACCCATATGATTGTCTAAGGCCATCTTTGAGAGAGGGTTCCACAAGCCACTGAGGATAATCACAAGGCTGCCTGTAGTTATGTTAGTAACCTGGATGGTACTACCCAGATATGCTCAGAGGTAATCCAAGATGTCACACAAAATACAAAACATGCAGACATTGCCATCATCCTAGTGGGCAGGTTCAATGCTGCCTTCTCCCCCCACCACACCAAAAGGGCAAATATGTCTCGCGGCACAGTGCTGCCCCCCCTGACATCACAGATGCTCAGGTAAGAGATGCCCTTCCCAAAGCAATAAACACTGCATCAATGGGACCAGACAGTGTCCCAGGCTGTGTCCTACATGAACCACGAGAAGAGCTACACCCAGACATAACACCACTGTTCAATCCCAGCCTTAATACACGATATGTGGCCAGAGAGTAGCATACAGCAACAGTGGTCCCTCAACATTCAGGTGGTGCCTTCACAGATCCTGGACACTACTCGACCCATATGTCTGACAAGCTTTGTCTGCAAAGCTATGGCAAGGATCATCATGAACCTCACATATCTAGATATTGTGGACCTACAGACATGTCACCATACACAGTTTGGCTTTGTCAATGGCAGATCCTGCCTCACCAACCAGTTTGATTTCTTTGAAACAGTCACCAAGCCCACTGTCAAGGGGAAGGAGGTCTACACAGCCTACCTGAACCTTGCATAAGCCTTGGATACAATACCCCAGTCGTGCATTCTAGGGAAGCTCACCAGTGTACATATTAACCCCTATGTCACTATGGGTATTGCACAGTGGCTCAAGGGCAGAACACACATGGTAGAATTTCTGGTGCCATGTCGGCCTCCAACCTGGTACAAGTAGTGTCCCACAAGGCACAGCCCTGGGAGCTGTCATCTTCATTATATATTTATCATAGGTACAGGCCAACATGGAAGTACTGTGGCTCAGCAAGTCGCAGGTGACTGCAAACCGGACACCATAATCAACTCACCAGCTAACACACGCACCCTCCAAAAGGGACTCTTGCAAACACACGACTTGTGCCACAGCCATGGCCTCAACGTGAATGACAGAAAGCGTATAGTCATCCCCTTTGTCAAACACAGAGTGACCACAACGTACCACATATGTGTTAATCCATTAAGTACAGACGAAGGAATTATGGACCTTGGGGTACACAGGTTGATAGCATTCTACCATTTGACAACAACATGGACAAAGTGGTTAGGTAAGCATGTTATATGGGCCACATCATCATGGGATCCACATGTAGATCAGGGGTGGACATTGTGCCCCTTTACTCATCCCTCATCATGCCCATAATTGACTATGATGAACCTGTCGGCATGCACCTTACCAGACACCTGCAGCAACTGGAGATACCACATATGTACCTCGACAAGGGGATCAAAGGGCTCAAACAGATGCCACATACTGACTGGTTGAAGTAACAGCAGCTCTACTCAGTGACATACTGCCTCTTCATAGGCAATCTGTGCCTGACATAGAAGGCCAGGTCATACCCTCAGTTAATGGCCATGCTGCATCTCAGAATATCCAGATCCAACCAGGATACACGCTGGAAATACTTGAACCTCAGGAGTGATATACACAGGACATGCTGGAGGGGCACATTCACAACTCAGAGGCTCCCTTCATTCCTGAATATTATCCCAATAGAGGTTAGGCAGACTGACTCAGTGACTATCTTCAAGAGTGATATTAATGACAGGATGTGACATTGTAGGGTTACCCTGGGTATCACTTATGTGTCACTGTGAGACAGAGGCACAGTATACTAACCTTGGAAAAGGGCATAGCAAGACAGATTCACAATGCATGTTGAAAGGCACACACATTCTGGCTAGGTGGATACATGCCCTGGGCAGACATCCCTGTACGAACCTATGGACCTATGTATCTTTATCACCATTGTCCCTATGTGCTGTTAATCACCAATGTAATCTCAATACTATGGTAGCATGTGCAAAGGTGAGTTGTCAGTCACCGCTATCGTACAGTTGTGGAATATGTGTGTCATGTAGTAATGTCACAGCTGCCACATGTACACAGTCAACCCTATCCCCTACCCATGGATGTACATCACATGTATGAGATGGAAACACATGGCCAAACTGTGGACTAAGCACTCTGAACCCAGTACTGGCATAACCTGTCTGGTGGCATGAAATACTACAGTGACAGCAATACCAATCTAATGTGGACCTACACGGACAGCAATACAAGCATGGAAACACAACAGGTCAGTTGTGAAGCCTAAGGATAGCATCCTGCATGACTGGCAGACATCTCTGCAGCTGGCACACAGGCATACATTAGGCCTGCACACAGCACGCATAATACATAGCACACAAATCCTGTGTGTCAAACAAGCACAGTCTGTACAGCTATACAACACTACTGCCGCAGTTGTGTTAGGTACTTTTATTGTCCAGTACAGTGAGACAATGCTCACCAGGCTGGAAAAGGTGTAGGTCACAGTGATATGCTCATGGGGCACTATGATTCACCACATAACACAAACATACAAGTCAGTCAAATGCATGGACACATATGACTCAGTCATTGTCCATGCCACCACAGCTGATGTGGGATGTCCCTCACTGGGATACATGATAGGGAACATGGAAGGGATCACTGAGCAAGTGACACAGGCTGGTAGACCCCTGACCTTGGTTGGCATCAGACCCTCACCAGGGATTCTGACAAATTACTGAATGCTAATGACTTAGTGTAGCTACAACACCCTAGCTGAATGGTTCTTAGCATGCAGTCACTGCATTGCTATGGAATACTGTCTTACCACTCCCACAATAGGTGAAAACATGCAGCTCCTGTACATCAACAACATGTAGACTATATGCCCCAGACCAGGTGTGCATCCCTCACTACTAGGCTGATAGCATCTACATCTCACACTGTATATACACATCCCACATGCTGCACCTGCACAGAAGACCACGGTCATAATGTTACTCTGTGCAAATACCATGTATTCACATGTGGCAGGCATCACACATGGTAACTATTGAAGGTCGCAGGTACATATGTGTATTTGGTACACACATACATCGGTGCATTGCCATAACTGGTGTAATCAATGTCATGCATTATTGTGAGTGACAACCCACACACATGGGTATTCTGTGTGTGCAAAACACACGTGGCATGTCTGTAATCAAAAGCCATACATAATTGTGATATCGATTAGAAAGGGGTATGTGCATCCTGTGGTGTGTTTTCCCAGTTGCCAAAAGGGATGTTTCTTTCATACACACACACTTACCCCCCTTCACACACACTTGCCACCTGCTGGATTCAAACCCCTACCTAACTAGGTTACGACACTAGAGACGGACGCATTAGCAGAGCGCGCTATTCGCATTATTGGGAGGTTTCCTTTCCCCTGATATACTTATAGGGTGCTGACATCATCAGAGTTTAGAAAGTGGAAGGATCATCCTGTGGTGTGTTTTCCCAGTTGCCAAAAGGGATGTTACTTTCATACACACTTATCCACACACTTACCCCCCTTTACACGCACTTGCCACCTGCTGGATTCAAACCCCTACCTAACTATGTTATGACACTAGAGACGGACGCATTAGCGGAGCGCGCTATTCACATTACTGGGAGGTTTCCTTTCCCCTGATATACTTATAGGGTGCTGACATCATCAGAGTTTAGAAAGTGGAAGGATCATACTGTGGTGTGTTTTCCCAGTTGCCAAAAGGGATGTTACTTTCATACACACTTACCCCCCTTCACACACACTTGCCACCTGCTGGATTCAAACCCCTACCTAACTAGGTTACGACACTAAAGACAGATGCATTAGCAGAGCGCGCTATTCGCATTACTGGGAGGTTGCTTTTCCACTGATATACTTATAGGGTGCTGACATCATCAGGAAGGATCATCCTGTGGTGTGTTTTCCCAGTTGCCAAAAGGGATGTTTCTTTCATACACACTTACCCCCCTTCACACACGCTTGCTACCTGCTGGATTCAAATCCCTACCTAACTAGGTTATGACACTAGAGACGGATGCATTAGCAGAGCGCGCTATTCGCATTACTGGGAGGTTTCCTTTCCCCTGATATACTTATAGGGTGCTGACATCATCAGAGTTTAGAAAGTGGAAGGATCATCCTGTAGTGTGTTTTCTCAGTTGCCAAAAGGGATGTTTCTTTCATACACACTTACACCCCTTCACACACACTTGCCACCTGCTGGATTCAAACCCCTACCTAGCTATGTTATGACACTAGAGACGGACACATTAGCGGAGCGCACTATTCGGATTACTGAGAGATTCCTTTTCTCCGATATACTTATAGGGTGCTTACATGATCAGTGTCTAGAAAGGGGAATGAGCATCCTCTGGTGTGTTTTCACAGTTGCTAGGAGTAACATTTGGACCAAGTGTGTGAGCATGCCCAGTTCAGCCTTCCCATGGCATGTTGTGTGAAAGATGTCTCATTTATCTAAGTGTGTGAGCATGCCCAGTGTGGGCTTTACATATGTTGAACTCTGCAGCCCATCACATTTGTGGATGAGTGTGACCTTCAACAAATACCTCCGGTTTATGGTTGTGTGTTCTGTGCCATGTTGTGTAGTTACTGTCCGAATGCTTTTTGTGTGAACAAAACAGGGAGTATACTGTGCCTGCAGGTTTTGCATGGGATACTTTGCACACAATTGTCAACATCCATTCATACTGACCTAACACTGTAGCACTGTATAGTGTAGTGTTTCAGTACTTTCACTGTGGTGGTCAGTATCCTGGGCTTTAGTCCTATCACCACTTTACATTTCCATAGTGTGCACAACAGCCTAGTTAGGGTCCAGTTGTGCACATCTGCACAAAGGCAGTGCCTCTACAGACCCTGGGAATTACTGCCCCATAAGCTTAACAAGTGTAGTCTGCAACTCTATGGAGAGGATCATAATTGAGCTCATAAACAAAGATATAGGGGACATGCAGACATTGTACCCATCCCATTTTGGCTTGGTCAGGGGCAGATCATGCCTTTTGTACTGGGTTGACATCTTCAAATTGGTCACTTAGGCCATTGTTGGGGAAAGGCAGTCCATACAGCCTACCTTGGCCTTGCAAACACTTTCAACACAATACCCCACTCAGGTATTGTGGAAAACCCTAACAACTACAATGTAAACCCATATGTCACAAGATGGGTTGCAAACTGGCTTAAGGACGGGACCCACAGGGTTAGAGTTGCTGGCACTATGTTAGACTCCAGGCTGGTCACAGGTGGTGTCACACAGGGCTCAGTCCTTGGCCCCCATTGTTTGTCATGTACTTCCCAGAAGTACAGGCCAACATGGGAGGACTTTGGCTGACAATGTTTGCAGATGACTGCACACTGGGCACCATGGTGGACAGTGCATCACACGGATATCCTTCAGAAGGGACTCACAGTAACTGATAGCTGGTGCCAGGGCCATGGCCTGAAGTCAAAGTGCACAACATGTGTAGACATACCCTTCAGGAGAAGCAAGGTGACCCCAAGCTACCATATAGGTGGCAATCCTCTAAGCACAGAGGAGGTTATCATGGACCTGGGGACCCAGGTTGACAGTCGCCGTTCTTCTGAGACTCACATTGCTAAAGTGGCTAGAAAGACCTTCTACATTGCCCACCTGATCAGGATGGGATTCACATCCAGATCTAGTGGGCCATTGTTCCCCTGTACTCTTCACTTATCAGACCGGTGATCGAGTCGAATGCCCTATTCTGGCTGTATGTCACCCAACATCTGCAGCAATTGCAGACACCCTGAATGTCCCCCACCTAAAGGATCAAGGAACCCCAACAGCTGTCATACGCTGCCAGATTGAAGACACTCCCACTCTATTCACTCACATACCGTCTGCTTAGAGGTGACATGTGCCTGACATGCAAGGCCATGTCCAAACAGGGATTAATGGACATGCTCCACCTCAGAATCGGCAGATCCACCTGAACCACTAGTGCAGGTGACTTACACCTTAGCAGGGATTTATGTTGGACATGTTGGAGGGATGCAGTTATCACCCAGAGACTCCCTATGCTGTGTAATACAATCCCGGTCCATGTGAGGCAGAGCACCTTGCTGGCTGTGTTCAAGAGGTATCTTGACCTGTGGATGGAAGGTCACACGTTTAACCCGGGGATCGTCACGGTGTCACTGCTGGAGAGAGGCATGACACAATAATGGGCACAGTACTGTTTCCATATAAGGAGTGGTGTATGCCAATGAACTCTGTGCTAGGCTTATACCTGCCTTAGGGAAGATAGCCTAGTATAAACCTATGTACCTATGAACCTATCTGACCATGTTGCATTATGTTCAGATGTGAACTACTTACAACAGCCTCATCCAACATCAGTAGTGTATTCCACAACATGGGTGTACATTGGCGAACACTACTGATGTGCCCTAGGCCATTTCTAATGCTAGTCGGAGAGTGTGTTTGTCCATCAACACATTGTAGGTGAAGTTTGCCATGACATATGTCTTGTTTAGTATACTGTGCCTCTGTCTACCTGTGACATAACATTGATACCCAGGGTAAACCTCCCATCTCCCATCCACTCATTAGGATTCCTGTTGAGGGGACTCAACGAGTGTCTCTACGGACAACCTGTACTGGTAGTTTACTCATGTGTGGGGGTGGCTTCTGTGTTTTGGATAATGCAGTACAGCCTGTCCTATATATGTCAGTGCTGGGGTTCAGGTCCCGCATGTGCATAGCTCCCTGCCATTCAGATTGTACAAGGTGCAGCATGTGCATTGATTCCAGCTTGGACATGGCTTTCTACATCAGGCACAGCTTGCATCTGGGTGGACAGCATGGCAGTGTGTGGAGCTGCACTCTGTTTAATCAGAGTACACATTACATGTGTTCTAGCTCTGTCATACTCCTGGTGAGGTACTGTTGTGGACTTTACAGGTGCCGGATGTGGGATGTGTCTGCATGAGGTACACCCCACAGGGGCTGTTGTGGTCATTTCTAATGCTGATGAAAGATAACTGCAGAACCACAATGACCTCCCCTTAGCTAGATGTCAGACAGCATGGACCATGCAATCACAAATAAAAACAGGACCCTCTACACAAAGGGAAAGTGTCCTGTCTGGTGGACCCCAGCCATAAACAAACTGTATGACAGATGAGGGTTACTAATGCAAGACAGAGCTACATCTCCAAAAGGGAAGACAGCTGTGATCAGCACTAGTAGAAAGCTACATTATCTCATAAAGACATGCAAGGTCAACTTGGGGACATAAATCACCAAAGACAATGAAGGTAACCACACTGATTTCTTCAGTTATGTCAGACACCTGGTTGTGAACCCTCGGATATGCTCAGAGTTGGTACACAACAACATATATTCCAGTGACCTGACAGATATTGGCAACATTCCGTGGACAGCTTCAGTGCAATTTACCCTCCCTCACCCCCAAAGAAGATAGTTATCACTGCTGTATGTAACCTCACTATCATCTTGGATGTCCATGTGAGAGCCACACTCAGCAAAGACAAGTACACAGCATCCATGGGACCTGCTGGTATCTCCAGTTGCATGCTATGTGAACTCCAGAAGGGGCTGGACCCGTATATACAACTGCTATTTAACCTTAGTCTTGCTACAGGATATGTACCTGAACACTGGCGTATGGCAACAGTGGTCCCACTCCACAAAGGAGATGCCTCCACAGACCATGGCAACTACCACCACACAAGCTTAACCAGCCTTGTCTGCAAAGATATGGGGAGAGTCATTATGGAGCTCTTACACAGACACATTACTGACCTACGGACCCTTGTTCCCACCTAGTTCAGCTTTGTACAGGGCAGATCCTGCCTTTTGCACCTAGTTGACTACTATGAAACTGTCAGTAGGGCCATCGATGAGGGCTACGCAGTCCACACAGCCTACCTGCACTTGGCTAAGGCCTGTGACACAATACCACACTCAGGCATCATAGCCAAGCTCAACAGCTGACATATAACAGCATATGTCGCAGGATAGGTTGAAAAATGGCTAAGAAACAGAACCCATAAAGTCAACATTGCAGGTGCCTTGTCAGATTCGAAGCCAGTCACAGGTGGTGTCCCACAAGGATGTGTCCTGGGACCCCTCTTAATTGGTATTTACTTTTCAGATGTGAAAGCAAACATAGGGGGGTTGTGGCTGACAAAGTTTGCAGATGACTGCAACCTAGCACCATAGTGAATACATCAGCCGGCACACAAATACTACAGAATGCCGTCACAAAGGCGGATAGCTGGTGCCAGACGCATGGCCTGAAACTGAATGCAACTGATGTGTATTCATCCCTTTGGGAGGAACAAAGTACCCACAGATCAATACATAGACAGCAACCCACTGAGCACAGACAACAAATCAGACACCTGGGGACACATGTAGATAGTGACATCTCTTTTGACACCCCTGTTGCCAAAGTGGTTAGGAAGACTTTCTATCTTGTCCACCTTATCATGGAGGGTTTCCATCAAGATCATAGGAGGTCATTGTTCCACTATCCTTATCCCTTATCAGGCCCATGATTGAATACAAAGCCCCATATGGTATGTACCTCGCCCAGCAATTGCAACAGCTGGAGACACCCCAAAAGTACCTACCATGAAGATCAGGGTTCTTCAACACATGTCATATGCTTCCAGAACAGAGGAAATCCAGCTTTGTTCAGTGTCATACCGCATACGTACAGGTGACCTATGCCTGACATACAAGACCATGTCCAATCAGGATTTGGTGGACATGCTCCACTGCAAGCAATCCAAATCCACCAGAGCCATGAGAGCTGAGGATTTGAACCTCAGCACATACATGTATAGGACATGCTGGAGGGACAGAGTCATAACTCAGAGGCATCTCACACTCTAGCAGAGTATCCCAGTCCATGTTTGACAGAGTCCCTCACTGACTCTCTTCAGGAGACATCTGGACAACTGCATATGAGACGGAGGCACAGACTAGACAGAGGCACAGTCATGTTATTCAATTACATAAGGGGGTCATACTGTGTCACTACTAAGTCAGAGGCACAATCTTCAGAATCTATTCTGTACACTTATTACCAGTATAAGGGGTGGCAATAGCCACATCACTATGGCTAGGCTTATACATGCACTAGGGCAGATAGCATAGTAGTAGACTATGACACTATGAAACACCGGTGTATGTGTAGCTATTGTCAATCAAACAGTATGATGTGGTTTGGGGGGCTTGATATCTCCCTGTATTCCAACATTGTTTTGTCTATTCCTTCTAGCATGTCTAGAGATCAGTTGCTAGTGTCCTCTCCTGTTCAGCTGGTGAACCTGGGAATATTGAGGCAATGTTACACTTGCCTCATGTACACTGACAACCCTCTCCTTCTGCCATAAAACACACATACATGTGAGAGATGCAACTATATAGCCAAAGTGGAGGCTGAGCTCTCACAACATAGGACTAGCAAGACCAGAGAGAAGGTGAAGGTAACCACACACACATCACAAATCCAGTCTCACATGGCACTATCACAACTTAAGATCATACACATAGACACACAGAGACACTCTCAGAGGCTCTGATCAGAATTCTACCAGAATGGCAGTGGCCACCACAGCAGACACTCACACAACTGCCTCCACAGGGCACAGCACATGCAACACATTGACCACAGAGTCGGTGTGCCAAACAGTCACAGCCCTTAAGGCCAAACACAATGCCAGACACACTTGTCATAGGTGACTCCATAGTCAGACACACTGACGTCCCGCTCACCAGATCGGGTATGGAGGAGGTCACAGTAAGCTGCCTATCGGGAAATGGAATCCATCACATAATGCAAGCACTCAGGTCACTCAACTGCAAGTACAGGTCTGACCCAGTCATTGTCCATGCTGGTGTGAACGACCTGGGATGTACCTCCCTGGACTACATGGAAAGAGACATAGAGGATCCCTCTGATTATGTAGGCCAGGCAGGTATGACCCTGACCTTCAGCAGTATCCTACCTTCACCACGTATGATGCCACATAAACAGAGACAAGATGATCAGCTGTAATATTTTGCTTAGACTATGGTGTCATTCAAAGAGGGGCCAATGTCTGTCTGCCTGGGATGACATGCTGGGCAGGCCACGGTGATTTGCAAGGGATGGCTTGCACCTGTCACCCCTGGGCTTCCAGATTTCGGATGATGCTCTTGCCACCCCCATTGTGCCTTTTTTATGCAAGATTCAGATTCTACCCCTACCACCCTAGAACACAGTAAAGGAAAGACACTAAGGGTACTGCTGCTCAATGCCAGAGGTCTCAACCTCAAGCTGCACACACTCTATGCCCTTCTCAGTATGTAGCACATTGATGTCTGTGCTGTGCCTGAAACCTGGTTCACAGCTTCTGACAGCACCCCGGCACTATCGGGTGTTACCTCATATCATGCATTCTGGCACCAGCATCCGGACAACACCAAGAAGGATGGTGGGTGACCATATTCATCAAGGACACCCTCACCTCATTGTTGGTGGCAACACACGATGCATTGGAGACCATCCAGGTGCCAGTGACCGTAGGCAAGACTGCTCTGCAGTTTGTAGCATGTTACATGCCACCCTCTCAAACTCAGGTACCTCACACAGCTATCCTGCAAACACTGAAGGGGATAAATGTATCTCCAAACACCATCCTACTGGGTGATTCCAACTATCCACATATAGACTGGGATCACTAATCATGCCACAACACTCTAACACAAAGGTTCCAAGAGTTCATAGACTGAAATGCCATGGATCAACTGGTCCCAATCCCCTCAAGTGGAGGCAACATACTAAAACTCATCATCACGAACATGGGGTCACACTGTTCAACACCAAAAGTATACCCATCATTGGTGAGATCAGATCATGGACTACTCTCAGTGGGAGTCCACATCCCACCCACACCCCAGATGGAAAAACAAACAGTGCAGACATTCTCAAATGCCGACTTCACATTTCTAAGGACTGGTGTGGTCTCTTTCAAGGCCCCCAAGCCAGCAGACACCATTACCCAAGCCACTGTATCACTTGGAAATGCCTTCTACCAGCACCTCCAGGACTGCATGGATCAGGCAATCCCAAACAAAACAAAGACTCTTTGTACCACAGGCAAGTATCCGGTCTGGTGGACCCTAGCCATAAACAAGCTCTACAACACAAGGAAGGAGCTACTACAAGATAGAGCGTAATCCGTAGGAGGGAAGACACCCCTGCTCATTGTGAGTAAAACACTGGGTTCCCCCATACAATCATCCGAGGTAAGTTTTGAGAGTAAACCCACTCAGGACTCAAGGGACAATCATGAGGCCTTTTTTGCCTATGTTTGAAACCTGGGAGGGAACTCCCAGATATGCTCAGAATTAGTTTGGAATGATGTAGATATCACTGCACCTACAGACATTGCCAACATACTGGCTGGCAGGTTCATTGCAGATTTCTCCCCCCCCTCCCCCCAACTGGAGGGGTATCTACACCAGAGGATTGTAGCCCCCCAAACATCTCCAATGCTGGGGTGGGAACTGCTCTATCCAAGGCAGAAAACACTTTATCCATGGGACCAGATGGTGTCCCCAGTTGTGTGCTCCATGAACTCAATGAGTAATTACACCCGCAGTTAGGGCAGCTGTTTAATCTTAGCGTCACCTCAGGATATGTGCCCAAGGAGTGGCATACGGCAATGGTGGACCCACTTCACAAAGGAGGTGGCTCCACCAACCGCGGAAACTACCATCCCATCAGCTTGACAAGCCTGTTCTGCTAAGCTATGGAGAGGATCATAATGGGAATTATAAATGAAGACATAGGGGACTTGCAGACATTGGATCCAATCCAGTTTGGCTTTGTCAAGGGCAGATCATGCCTTTTAAACTTGGTTGACTTTTTCTAAACAGTCACCCAGGCCATTGACGTGGGCAAGGCAGTCCACACAGCCTACCTTGACCTGGCAAAGGCTTTCAACACAATACCCCACTCAGGTATCATTGAAAACATCACCAGCTTAATTGTGAACCCATACATCACAGCATGGGTTGCAAACTAGCTAAGTGATGGAACACACAGGGCCAAAGTTGCTGGTGCCATGTCACACTCCAGAGCTGTCACAAGTGGTGTCCCACAGGGCTCAGTCCTGGGCCCACATTTGTTCAGCATCTACTTTTCAGAAGTACGAGCAGACACAGGAGGATTATGGCTGACAAAGTTTGAAGATGACTGCAAACTGGGAAGCATAGTTGGAAACCCATCTGACACAGACATCCTTCAGAAGGGTCTCATAGACACGGATAACTGGTGCCACAGCCATGGCCTTACATTAAACACTAAACAATGCATAGCCATACCCTTCAGGAAGAACAAGGTTACCACTACTTCCCATCTAGGTGGCAATCCTCTAAGCACAGAGGAGGTTATCAGGGACCTGGGCACCCAGGTTGACAGTAACCTTTTGTTTGACACTCACATTGCCAGGGTAGTTTGGAAGGCCTTCTACATTGGCCACCTCATCATGCAGGGATTCACATCTAGATCAAGGGAGGTCATTGTTCCCCTGTACGCATCACTCATCAGACCAATGATTGCATACAATGCCCCATTCAGAATGTATCTGACCCAACACCTGCGGCAATTGGATGGGCCCACAAATTCCTCAACAGGAGGTGAAAGTGTCTCAAACATATTTCTTATGCTGCCCGACTGACGGAATTCCAGCTGTATTCAGTCACTTACCGTCTGCTCAGAGGTGACCTGTGCCTGACATACAAGGCTATGTCCAACCCAGAATTATTGAACATGCTTCACCTCAAGACCTCTACATCCATCAGAACTACAAGGGCAGGAGACCTAAACCTCAACACAGATATTAATAGGATGTGCTGGAGGGACAGATTCATCACCCAGAGAGTCCCTATGCTGTGGAACAACATCCTGGTACATGTGAGGCTGAGCACCTCACTGGCTTTGTTCAAGTGAGATCTTGACCAATGGATGGGAGATTGCAGGTATACCCCAGGGATAACCTCAGTATCACTGCTTGACAGAGGCACAGCAAAATAATGGGCATATTATCCATCAACTTGAAGGGGTGGCAGAAGCCACAAAACTCTGGGCTAGGCTTATTAATGCCCTAGGGCAGATAGCCTAGTATGAACCTATGAACCTATGAACATAGGCCTGGGGCAGTTCCTGCTATTAGGACAGTGGTCTGCAGCAAGCTATATAGTAGTAGTCGTTTTTAGCCATTGGTTTTTGACCATGGCTATTCCATGTTGCTTCTTGTTGTGGTACAAACATGGGTGTGTGGTTATCCATGCTATTTATTGCTAGTCACCCTCATTTTGTATCTTGTTCCATGTTTTTGCACATGTACATGACTGTATGACGTGTGACCTGGTAGTGTCAGGGTGCTGATGTGGGCTTTGACCCTGTTTTCTATTACAGCACTGATATCTACATTCTCTATACTGTGTGTGTTTACACTGCACACATCTTTATGTTTATACTTCTGGCATTGGGTAGCATTACATCTAGGTTCCTATCCGTTGTGGTACCCATGAGGTGGGTTTGTGTTGTTGTGGTTTATGATTCTTGAGGGTGGATGTTAGTTGGGGTCCTCAGGTGTGCATATGGTACATAATATTACATTACATAACACATGGCATTCATGCCTCAGGTGGTGCTGCAGGGCCACCTCTGTCGGATACACATACTACACTCCCTGTACATGTTTGGAAGCAGGTTGTGTCATGTTAGGCATCCCTGTTACTGTATGAGTGAGTCAGAGCGGGTATCAGTCCCAGTGTTCCTACTGACCAAGCGTATGTGCTATGCGTTGCCTCTTTGCCAAGGCCAGGGCATACTGGGCACGCCTCCTTCTGCCTACTGGGACAAGGTCAGGTTGTTCCTCCTCCGAGTCACCCCCTGCCTGTGGTGGCCTTGGCAATGGTGGGGGGATGTTTGGCCCAGCCCTGTGCTGGTCCTGCTGCAGCTGTTTCCACAGGATCATATTATGTAGCATAGCACATATCATGATCATTTGGGTACATGTAGTTGGTGTGTACTGCAAGGCTCCACCAGATGTGTCCAGACACTGGAACCGTGACTTGAGCAGCCCAAACACACGCTCTATGATATTACGTGTTTGTGCATGTGCCTCATTATGGCGTTCCTATTCAGGTGTGTGTGCATTTCTGATGGGTGTCATCAGCCACGGCTCAAGTGCATAACCTGCATCCCCCACTAGGTGTCCGTGTGGGAAGTCCCCATTGGCAAATGATTGGTACAGCTGCGTCAGATGCCAGATATGGGAATCGTGGTAGCTCCCAGGGCAGCCAGCACACACATTCATTATTATGCCCTGGGCATCACACACGACCTGACAGTTGATGGAGGGGTATCCCTTGCGGTTAATGTAGGCTCTACCCCACTCTCCTGCTGGTGCTTTGATGCGTATGTGCGTGCAGTCTATAGCACCCAGTACCTCAGGGTATTCCGCTATTTGCTGGAAGAGACGCATATTGCTGGCCAATACCTCACGGGCATTGGGGAAATATACATGATCACCGACATGTGCTGACATGGCATCCAGGAACTGGTGTAGTACCCTGGAGGCTGATGCCTGTGATATCCCCATCATATCGCCAGTTGGTCTCTGGAAGGTACCTGTTGCTAGTATTCTTAGGCCAACACATACCTTGGTTTCCACTGGGATGGGTTCCCCTCTGTTGGTTCTGTGTGTGAGGCGTGGCCTGCACAGCTCAACAATCTGCTGCAGGAGCTCTCTGTCCACTCTATAGCGCTCTACTATCTCCAGCTCATGTAACCCATGGTAGGTGACCCTGGGCCTGTATACTCTTCTCCTTCTCCTCACTCTGGGTTGTCTGTCAGCATCTGCATTGTCACCACCCTCAGCAATTCGCCTATGCCTGATTATAATAGCTATGGCAGCCCCTAGCATTTCTGCTCTGAGTTCAGCTTTTTTCAGTTTTCAATTCTGATAGCTTAGTTTCTGGCAGTATCTGTTGTGAGAAACAGCCTGCACTGCTCTTTGCAGTGTTTTAAGTGCTGGGTTGGGCTTCTAGTCTGCCTGTGTAATTGCCTGCTTCTAATTGTTTCCACCAATTAACTCCAGTAGTATCTTCTGGCAGTTTCCCTGGATTTTAGTTGTTTCCTGTTTCCTTTCTGTTTCCTGAGGGGGAGCAATGTGCACACCAGCTTAAACACGCTCACAGTCACTTAAACGCGCGCACACATCCCTACACGGTGTTACACGCACACACACATCCTTACACGGTGTGAACTAGGCTGATTCATGCTAAAACGCGTGCACACTGCCTTACACACGTGCACGCCCGCGCAAACTGTTGTAAACGGTTTGCAACACGCTCCCACGTGTTGAACCTGCCTTACACGCGCGCACACGCGTGCATGCACGTATTTCAAGAAACTTTGAGTGTAGGGATAGCGTATACCCTCAATTTCTTCACTTTCCTAGTGTTCTGTTGGGACACACCTCCCTCCCTGATGTCTGTCTGTCATCTGTTACCTTACATTGCCCTCCAATCTGGTACATTTATTGCTATCATTCCCCCCCATGATGTCACCTACCTCTTACTCTGTTCCTCCCCCTTCTCTAACTCTTACACTACTCAGACAGTGCTCATTACCTATGTGACAGTGTGATTCAGTATTGTAACCCTCATTTACATAGGATTGCCTAGTAATGACTAGTTACATGTCTTACACGGAGCTTCCCCCCCTTGACAACCAGTAAACGGAGGCCATATTGTTTTTAGTCTGCAAGTCCCTCCATTGACATTCAATGTAATACATAAATCCCACAATTGTGGGCTTATAAGCTTCAGTTTTCAGTTTTAGGTAGCGCACCCCGTTTGCGCGGGTGTGCGCTGCAGTTAAACCCAAAAATCCTGTGAAAAAAAAAAGTTATATAACTTATTTTTGCAACAGTTTTTCATGCCAATGGCCACATATTTGGCCATTGGCATGCTTAATGCAACATATGCACCCTTTATTTGGAGCTGACATAGCTCCGTTTTTAATTTTGCAGAAATGTACTCAGTTGTCAGCTGAGTACATTTCTGCAGCTAACACGTCCGTTACACGGACTGGTTTCTGCTTTGTGGATCGCTCAGATACCTCATTTGCATATCTTTGAGCTGCAAATGAGGTATTGAGCATTTCCACGCCCAGTCCGTGTAAGAGACGTGTTAGCTGTCTCTTACACGGAGATTTGGGCTGTTCCTGAATCAGGAGGCTTACACGGAGGCTTACACTACTCTTGAACTCCGTGTAAGCCTTCCTGAATCTGGCCCTAACTCTTTCACAATACAGCTGCAATATACACACTTGGAAGCTTCATTGTGCACTAATATAAATGGATGAATGACAGTTTGCATACTGTGGAAGACTTGACCAATGTGATATAAAGCTAATGTTTCTTCTTAACTGTTCTCGCACATCTGCCAAAAACATCCCTTTTCTTTTTCAAAGAGGCCATGTTGTGATATTCTAATGAACCATATATCTTAGCTCAGTTGTTTTAAACGTGTAATGATAGTCAAAGCTACAGCTGCTAATCAGGAAGTGCTTACTCTCACATAGACCCTGTTCATCATTTATGTCCTTGTCTTTAGTCGGCTGCCCATCCTTAGATGTTATTGATAGTCTTTTGGGGTCTAACACCTTCCTTGCTAATACACGCTCATGATAATTGCCAAACATCTCCTAGTGAAGGAGAGGCAGAGAGCCAAATAAGGTCATCTTCAAACATGCTTTTCCATACCAGCATCTCTGATTCTATTCACTTCTTATTGTCATTATATACCAATAATTTTAGAACATTAGATATTGTTTCTACATTACAGCTGAGTGCGCCTCCAGGCATTTCAGCAGTTAACTCCTACTGACACCTCTAGGCATAAAATATTGCTCGTTCATATTTGCATTAATAATTCCAAAACCTTGTTACATACAAGGTATCAGAAGATTTCATCTTTAAGCATCCATAATGGCAAACACAACTGTATTAATATTTGACCTCTGTCTAATGAAGCTAAGAAGATATCAAATACTATTTGTATACTGTTTATTTGCATTGTAATACTTTTCGTATCAGTATCTCAACATACAGATAATACAGACAGAACTGCATATCCTCATATGAAAGCTCACAGCTGTAAGAGGAAAATCCTGCTGGCAGTATGTGTCTTGCTTGAATGGTTACTGGGATATCATAAGCTGTTTATACAACATTACAAAAGTAATATTCACTGCCTTTATTTTTACTTATAAAATCCAGTTTAAAGCATTACACTGAATGAATGCCATTACTTTAAAGATGAATTTCTCCTAAATAGTTAGCCATTTACAGTTTTCTCCTAACACTTATGGCTCCAGAGATATGAATATTTGTTTGAACTGAAATGTAATAACTTCATTTTTCAAAAGGCTTAAGCCAAACCCACTGGGAGTTAAAAACACACACTCAAAACAGCAGTACTGGAGGTTCATAGGTTCATAGGTTCATACTAGGCTATCTTCCCTAGGGCATTTATAAACCTAGCCAGAATGTGTGTGGCTTTCACCATGCATTGTAAATCTATCTTGCTATGCCCTTTTCCAAAGTTAGTATACTGTGCCTCTGTCTAACAGTGACACATAAGTGATACCAGGGTAAACCTACAATGTCCCATCCAGTCATTAATATTCCTCTTGAAGACAGTCACTGAGTGACTCTGCCTAACCTGTATTGGGATAATATTCCAGAGTGAAGGGAGCCTCTGAGTTATGAATGTGTTCCTCCAGCATGTCCTATGTATATCACTCCTGAGGTTCAAGTCTTTCCAGCATGTAGCTTGATGGGATTTGGATATTCTGAGGTGCAGCATGACCATTAAGTCAGGGTTTGACATGGCTTTATATGTCAGGCACAGATTGCCTATGAAGAGGCAGTATGCCACTGAGTAGAGCTGCTGTTTCTTTAACCAGTCAGTATGTGGCATATGTTTGAGCCCTTTGATCCTCTTGTTGAGGTACTTTTGTGGTCTTTCCAGTTGCTGCAGGTGTCTGGTAAGGTGCATGCCGACAGGGGCATTGTAGTCAATTATGGGCATGACGAGTGATGAGTAAAGAGGCACAATGTCCTCCCCTGATCTACATGTGAATCCCTCCATGATGAGGTGGCCTATATAAAATGTTTTTCTAACCCCTTTGGCGATGTGGTTGTCAAATGAGAGAATGCTATCAACTTGTGTGCCCCAAGGTCCATAGGTTCATAGGTTGGTACTAGGCTATCAGCCCTAGGGCCTATACAAGCCTAGCCATAACAATTCCCTGGCTATTTCTTCCCACATTATTTACTTTCCTGGACCCCTGTCTAGCAGGGCGACTGACGTGATCCCTGGGGTGAATTTCCTTTCTCCCATCCAAACGTCAAGGTTCCTCTTGAAGAGGTCCAAAGAGGCACTCTGCTTGACATGTATGGGCAATCTATTCCAGAGTCTGGGGAGTCTCTGGGTCAGGAACCTATCCCTCCAGCATGTTTTGTTTATTGTGATGACAAGGTTTAGATCCCTGGAGCGTGTAGCTCTGAGGGATTGGGATTTCTTTAAGTGTAGCATGTCCAGCAGCTCTGGGTTTGACATGGCCTTGTATGTTAAGCAGAGATCGCCTCTGAGTAGACGATATGCGACAGAGTATAGCTGGAGTTTTTTAAGGCGGTCAGCGTAGGGCATCTGCTTTAGGCCTGTGATTCTTTTAGTGAGGTATTTCTGAGGCCTTTCCAGTTGTTGCAGATGTCTTGAGAGGTACATACCAAATGGGGCGTTGTATTCTATAATGGGTCTAATGAGGGATGAGTACAGTGGGACAATGACCTCCTTTTTCTGGATGAAAAGCCCTTCGTGATGAGGTGTGCCACATAGAAGGATTTCCTGACTGTTGTGGTGATGTGGTTATCTAAGGTGAGACCACTGTCCACCTGTGTCCCTAAGTCTCTTATCACACTTTCTGTGTTTAGTGTACTGCCACCTATATGGTAATTCATGGATACATGTTTTTTCCCAAAGGGGATAACAATACATTTCTTGGCATTGAGCTTGAGCCCATGGCTCTGGCACCAAGCATCTGTTTCTGTAAGGCCCTTTTGTAGAGTATCCACATCATTTGGGGATTCAATAATGGCTCCCAGTTTGCAGTCATCTGCAAACTTTGTTAGCCAGAGTCCCTTAGTGTTGACCTGTACTTCAGAGAAGTAGATGCCAAACGAGCGGCCCCAGGACTGAACCCTGAGGTACTCCACTTGTCACTTGTCTGGAGCTGGATTTGGAGTCGGCTACTTTTACAGTGTGGGTTCTATCAGTAAGCCATTTAGCAACCCATTGGGTGACATAGGGATTAATACCCAACTTAGTAAGTTTATCTATGATTCCAGAGTGGGGGATAGTGTCAAAGGCCTTGGCAAGGTCTAGATAATGAGGGAATGTGATAAGCATGTATCCCATTTATAATGAGTTTTGTTTATTTAATTAAGATGATATATTTCTATTTTTGTAGCCACATCAAGTCACTGGACTGTATTCATTTAATTCCTAGTATTCTGTCTTCCATTCATGAGTACGTCACTTTAGTATATTTTAGTGGCTCAACAAAACTTGGGCCTAGATATATCTCCTCAAGGCAGAGATTCTTTTCCACCTTGTATTGTGTTTGGTTTAGGTTATGGTTTACTGTCCATAATGGCAGTCATAACTTTTTGTGTGCTGTTTTTCTTAAATAAAGAAAGTATTGGGAAGCAGCAAGTCATTCACAAACTGAGCTCTGGACTGGGTACATAGCAATGACTAGATCACAATTCTAATTCCAAATTCACATTGAAAGACACCTTTAATCTGACATTAATAAGTGCGCATTTCAGAAAAATAAGTGAATATTAATGGATTCAAAACCCAGGCAAGAGGTTTAAGATTTAAACTCATTTCAGAAAGCAGACACAAAAAATAATTTTTTGTAACAAAAACTCATGTTTCTACGAAGGAGCATGACAGACTGTGCATCCATTGACACTGTCTTTTGAACATCTAGACACCTACCTAAGTTATAAGAAGGTAGGCATTCTAACCACAAATAGTTTAGAGTTTAACTAGCTATGTGGTGCAGAAATGTAATGCTTTGACTGTAACCTGGGAGATCTGGGTTTGACTAGATGACCATGTCAATAAGAAGTTGGCTGGGAGTAGTGCCTAAGAAAGAATGGCAATTTTGCCAGGAGGAGAGTTATACCCCTTTCGGAGACCAGGACCTGCTGCCCTGCCACAAAATAATGCAGACTTGTATGGCAAAGTGAAAAGAGAAGTGGTACAAGAAGAGAACCCTATGGAATACCTTTGTGAGATTCTCTCAAAATATAGGTGTTGCTGAATATGAAGGTTAGATTGGCGAGAGACTTTTTGGACCATTGCAGGACTTCATTAGAAAATCCTGTATGGCCTATTTTCTGAAGCAGTAGGGGTGATCTACAGTGTCAAAGAATTTTCTAAATTGAAAGAACATAGCTCCTGTAACTTAATCTTGCTCCATATTAGATTAGATCTGGTCAGTAAGGGAGAAGCTAGATGTAATAACAGCACTGTAAGCAGGATAAACGCTAACTTGCTTGTTAAGTATATAATTCTTGAAGACATAATCAAGAATTTGCTTATAAATGATTTTTTAAAAATCTGAGTATAGAAACAGAGAGCTAGGATGGTAGCTAGGTAGGGTTGGAAGCTTTGGGTATAGGTATAACAAGAACATGTTTAAAGCTGTGAGGCAAAATACTGGTTGCAAAGGTTAAGTTAAAGAGAAAGGCCAGGGGCTTGCTGAGTGGTTTGCTGCCTAGCCTAAAGATATCGGGGTGAATAGAATGGAAGAAAATCTGTGAGGAGCAGTAATTTTTTAAAAAGTTTTTCTACTTCAGTTTTCGTAATGACCTTGAAGTGAAAGGGTGGTATATTGTAGGCACTTGTGCAGAGGGATGAAAGATGTGGTTTGGGGGACTGATAAATATAGGGCCAGAAGTATGACATGCAGCTGTGTTGTCTTTTATTTCTTTATGCAGTAGCAGAGGGAGATTGTGATTAGAAAATGTCTTGGGAAAGAGACTAGAAATAGTTTTTTAGATCACTCCAGAACTTTCTTGGATGACCTACTGTCATCCTTTGAAGTCTTTGCTAGTACTCAGCTTTAGCTTCTCTTGTGCTGTTCTGGTTTCTTTTATGATTCTAAGATATGTATTGTGCTTGTCAAGACTGGAAGCACTGGCATTCCAGTTTGACCAGGACTGATGCATGAGTTTAGTAAGTAACCTAATACTGCCAGTAATCCAGAAACCTAGTATATCCCCCTTTTTGATGGAAAACAAAGGTAATCCAAAAAGTTCATATTAGGTCTGGTAACTAACGAAAAACAAGAGTATAAAGGATTACTCCAAATAAAATCACTTTAGCTAGCAGATCTAGGAATAAAGATGCCTTGTTGAAATTTCAAGTAGTTTGTTCAGTTAAGTAGATAGCTGGATGAGTGTTTTTGTTCTAATACATTATATTCAACAGGTCAGTTATTTAAAGGCAGTTACAAACAATGGTGGGGTGGTCCAGGGGACATGAATGGAGGAAAATCTGAAAGATGGAAAAACAAGGAGCGAATCCCAAAGCTTAGAGATTAATCCCTTTATGATGAAGGGAGAGACTGCCAGCAGAGCTATCTGGAATTTTGTAAATAATTATATGTCATTTGTGAATATCAACATGATTTATATAATATGTTTGTGTTACAACTGTATGTCTTGTGTGTATCAAACTGGTTAGTACAGACATGTGTGTTGAAAAGGTATTTTATAAAGTATTTGTATTTGCAATGCATCCATGGTGTACCCTGCTGGAAGAGAATAGAAATGTACATGCACTATTGTAACTGTCTAAATGCATATATTTTAATAGAGGAAACTGGAATACAGGAGATTAACTTCAGTCCAGCAAATTTTAGGAAAATAGCTGAAATGAAATTACTTTATAGGCTATATAATAAAATACAGTATCTTTCAGTTTTCATTTCAGCTAAATACACAGAGTCTGTGCTGAGAGTGAACTAATTACTACGTCTGAAAGCATGAAGAACTGCAACTGTTTTATGACATCCAGCATCTGCCATAGATCGGAGGTCTATGTTTTTTCAAAGGTAGATGCTAAATACTGTCAGCTTCCAGCAGTGGGGGTTTCACCTGGGAACTATAGTCAGATGACAAGAAATGATGTCATTCTGCAAGCTATCCCAGAAGTAATATTTGAGATATTAATTAGAGAAGTCTCTTTAGTGAGACAGAGCATTCTGTATTCTATCTTGGACCTGACAACAACTAAAACATCCATTCATCACATCTGCCTTGTTCTTATGAAGTAAGTTTCTAGGGTATAGTAATTCTCTTAGATACAGTCAGGAATATAGTAAAGCTTAGCTTAGATGTTTTTCTTTATTTATTTGAGACTGTCCTGCAATGTTGTTTTAAATATTTCCTGTGGTTTTGAACTCTGATGTCACTGTGAATATATATTAGGTATTGTCTTGTTCTTTTATTATTTATTATCAAATATATTTAAACCTTTCATTGTGGCTGATCTATGTAGAGATATTTTAGTTTTGAGAGTAGTTCCATATTTATTTGGTGACACTGTGTAGGCCACTGCTAATAGTCTTGCCCTTGGTCAAGCTACCATTTGTATTAACAGTAATATTACACAGTAAGATTGGACACCCTTTGTAAAGGGCCTTAAGGTAGCAGGCAGGAGTGACTAATGGCAGTAATAACTACCTTCTAGTCTGGGCAGAAGGGGGCATATCTAGTAAACCTCTGCCAGCCTTTCCCAAGTGTGTGTGCGTGTGTGTGTGTGTGTGTGTGTGTGTGTGTGTGTGTGTGTGTGTGTGTGTGTGTGTGTGTGTGTGTGTGTGTGTGTGTGTGGGTAAATCAAACCTCAAAGAGTGTGTGTGTCAGCTACTTGGGCAGGAACAGAAAGTGCTGGTTGGACATAGAGGGTACTGGAGTTATTGGCTTGGTCACTCGACTGAGCTCTCAACTCTATAGATGTGCCAGTGGGGAGCCTTATTGAGGATATGGAGGAAGAGTGAGAAACCAGCCCTGGACTGACTGTGGTCTCTGTGTGCTCTTAAGGGAAATTGCACTTGAAGCAGAGAGCTGCATCTGGAAATATTGTGTGTGTGCTTACTATACTCCCAGTGAATGTCCCCCACTGTTGCCAGTGGTGAGGATTGAGGCTCCTTGATTACTGGTCCAGTGGTTGGACATCACAACTAGTGAGCAGTGGTGGGTTATCCACATATCGGGATTCAGTGGTGTGGATATTGAATTCCTGTAGCCTAAGAAGGTGTTTATACTGTCACACAGCCACACAATAGACATACAGAGTTTCATATCACAATAGTTTTATTATTTTTTTTTTTGTTAGCTTAGTTAGTCAAGGAGAGCAGGCAAAGATGTCAGCAGAGGATTATTGCAAGCTGACAAGGAGCCAGTTGGCTGAGATGTTCCAAGTCAAAGGACTGGTGCATGACAACCCGACTAAAGCAGAAATTATTGCAGCCTTAGTCACAGCTGCATCACAGTCTAGCAACCAAGAGGACAACCAGATTGTCCTTTGGGATGTACAAGTCTCAGAAAATGGACAGTTCAACTTTGCCTCAGAGGACTTAGAAATCCATCTGGAGTTAAAGAGACTTGAACTGGAGGCCAAACGTTTGGAAATAGAATCAACATAGAGACTGCAGTGTTTAGAGGCTGAAGAAAAGGAAACAGAAACAAATGGAACTGAAATCAGCAGAGAGACTGAGACATCTGGAAGTGAAAGAAAATGAAAGACAGAGGCAACATGAAAAGGAAATGCTGACTCTTTGCCAGGGACATGGAGGTAACATGGAAGGGAGTAACTGAACCCCAGAAGCAATAAAGGTCAGTAAATTTCTTCCATAATTTACAGAGGGTGATACTTTTGACAGTTTTATTCATATATTTGAAACTGCATATAAACAGTATAATGTTGACCAAGGGCTCTGGGTACAGTTCCGCCCCCTTACTCGGAGGTAAGACTGTAACTACTGTTTCTAAATTGTCTGATACTGATTGCTTAAATTATAATACCATTAAAACTTCTTTATTAGAGTGTTTTAAGTTAACACTCAAAGCTTATAAGAAAAGGTTTTGAGTGTAAACACAAGGCAGATGAATGTGTGTGTGAATATATAGCTGCGTTAAGCACTTATTTTCATAGATGGGTGAGTGGGTGTCAGTTCACCACTTTTGAAGGGCTGGCAGACCTTTTGGTGAGGGAACAAGCCCTTAGCACTTTGCCAGAGGACATGAGAATCTGGTTGGCAGATAGAGAATGTAACACCGCAGATGAGTTGGGGAAAAGGAGAGACCTATACCTAGCAAGCAGGGCATCACTGCACGGGAAAGGGATGCCCAGTGCTGCACATGGGTCTAAGGGAACCCATGGTGGGCAGCCAAACCACCCCAACAGATTCCACCAGTAACAGTAGAGGCCACCAGTTGAGATACATGGCCAGGATCAAGGGTTAAATTTTTTAAATCTAACCAGTAGGACCATGTAACATATAGATGTCCATGGAGGCAAGGTGAGGAACAAAAGGTGGGGGAGCAAGTAAGTGGGAATGACAGAATGCCAGCAGTAAGTTGTCTGGAGACAACAAGGGTACCAAACTACCACAAGAGGTTATATCCTATCTTAGTAAATGGGAAACAGCCCACCGCTAAGAGAGATACAGCCTCTGACCAAACCATTTTGAAGCCTGCAATGGTTAAAGAAGAGCACTACTTGCTTGGGCAGTTTAATCCAGTCAGAGCTTTAGGAGGGACCCCAATCCAAATATCTTTGACTAGGGTTTCCCAAGAGAAATACTGATTGACAGAGTTGCCAGTTTCATGTCAGACATACTGGCTTGTCTGCGGAAGCACTGTGGGGTGAAGTACCTAAAGACCACCCCCTACCATCCCCAGATTAATGGTCAGGTGGAAAGGTTAAGCTCTACACTAAAGACCATGCTATGGGCATTTGCAGACCAGTTTAAGGGAGAGTGGGACACATATTTGCCCTATTTGTTGTTTGCTTACATAGAGGTGCCCCAGGAAGCCACAGGTTTTTCACCCTTTGATTTGCTGTATGGGCATAGGGTGAGGGGACCTCTAGATTTGATTTGTGGTGAGTGGGAGAGTGAGTGTGAATCCCACAAGGAGTCTGCTGTGGCATTTGTCCTAAACCTCACGACAAGGCTCGGGGAACTTACGGGCTTCACCCTGGAGAACCAGGCAGAAGCCTAACAGCAGAAAAAGGTCTGGTTTGACAGGAATGATCAACCTGGAGAGTATGCTGTGGGGCAGCAGGTTATGGTTCTCATTCCTGTCAGACACAATAAGCTTCAGGCAGCTTTGGAGGGACCCTTCAAAATGGTAAGGAAGGTCAGTGTTGTTAACTACATGGTAGAACTGCTAGGCATGAGGCAGGGGCACAAACTGTGCCATGTTAACATTATGAAATCTTACCATGACAGGGAGGCCCTTATGCTGAGTATTTACAGTAGAAGGCAGGAGGACTCTGAGGGGGATCTATGGCTACAGGGTGCCAGCCATCAAAATCCCAAATTACTATGGTGGAGCCTAGGGTTGCAGGCATATGATATGACAGTGCTACACTGCAGTGGGGTTAGCAATCCCATCCAAGATGGGCTCTCAAGACAGGGTATGGGGTAATGTATTCCCATATAGGCTCACCATTCTCAATGTTTCTAAGGGTCACTTGAAAAACTAGCTTGAGTCTTTGAAGGGGGGAAGAAGTGTGATGAAGAGAGATAATGCCAGCACAGCTATCTGGAAATTTGTAAATACTTATATGTCATTTGTGAATATCAACATGATTTATATAAGATGCTAGTATTACAACTGTATTAGAACTGTATGATGTGTATATCAAATGAGCTTGTACAGACATGTGTGTTGAAAAGATATGTTATAAAGTGTTTGTGTTTGAAATGCATCCACAGTGTGCCCAGCTGGAAGAGAACAGAAATGTACATGCACTATTGTAACTGTCTAAATGTATATATTTTAAAATGGAAACTGGAATACAGGAGATTAACTTTAGTCCAGCAAATTTTAGGAAAATAGCTGAAATTAAATTACTTTATAAGATACGCAATAAAAGGTGGTATCTTTCAGTTTTCATTGCAGCTAGAGACAGAGAGTCTGTGCTGAGAAGCTTTCTGTATTTTCTTTGGAGTGAACTAATTACTACCTCTGAAAGCATGAAGGAGTTTAATTGTTTTATGACGTCCAGCATCTGCCAAAGATTGGAGGTCTATGTATTTTCACAGGTAGATGCTGAATACTGCCAGCTTCCAGCAGTGGGGGTTTCACCTGGGAATTAGAGTCAGATTACAAAAAATTATGTCATTCTGCAAGCTATCCCAGCAGTAATATTTGAGATATTAATTTGAGACGTCTCTTAGTGAGGCAGGGCATTCTGTATTCTGTCTTTGACCTGACAACAAATAGAAGATCCATTCAGCACATCTGCCTTGCTCTAATGAAGTGCATTTCTAGGGTATAGTAATTTTCTTAGATACAGTCAGGAATGTAGTAAAGCTTAGCTTAGATGTTTTTCTTTATTTATTTGAGACTGTCCTGCAATGTTGTTTTAAATATTTCCTGTGGTTCTGAACTCTGATGTCACTGTGAATATATATTTAGTATTGTCTTGTTCTTTTATTATTAAATATACTTAAACCTTTCATTGTGGATGGTCTGCGTAGAGATATTTACATTTTGAGAGTACTTGCATGTTAATTTGGTGACACTGTGTGGGTAACTCCTAAAAGCCTTGCTCTTGGTCAAACTACCATTTGTATTAATAGTAATATCACACAGTAAGATTAGATACCCTATGTAAGGGGTCTTAAGGTAGCTGTCAGAAGTGACTGGTAGCAGTAATAACTACCTGATAGTCTGGGCAGAAGGGGGCATAGCTAGTAAACCTGTGCCAGCTTTTCCCAGAGGTGTGTGTGTATGTATATCAAACCTCGAAGAGTGTGTGTGTCAGCTACTTGGGCAGGGACACAAAGCACTGGTTGGACAGAGAGGGTACTGGAGGTCTTGGGTTGATCACTCAGTTGAGATCTCACTTCTATAGCTGTGCCAGTGGGGAGTCGTATTAGGGATCTGGAGAAAAAGTGAGACACCAGCCCCAGACTGACTGTGGTCTCTGAGTGCTCTTAAGGGAAATTGCACTTGATGCAGAGATCTGTATCTGGAAATACTGTGTGTGCACTTGCTATCCTCCCAGTGAACATTCCCCACTGTTGCCAATGGTGAGGATTGAGTCTCCTTAATTACTGGTCCAGTGGTAGAGTGTCACATCCTTATTTGAATATTCCTAAATGACCTGTAAGAGTTTACCAGTTAAGCAGACTGTGGAACCTCATTCTTAGTTAAAATATTTTAAGTTTTTATTTTTAATAAAAAGGGGAACTCAAACATGACAACACACCATGAGCAACAGCTATAGAAGTATATTTAAGAAAACCCTTTCACCTGAACTCATCAGGTCCATCTAATACTATGGTTTGTAAAGTGGTTTACATACATACATACATACATACATGCATACATATATACACACATACATACATTCAAATATTTCAACAATGGACAATAATCTCCTTCTAGCCTGCCAATATACCAAAGCAGTTATTCTCACAATAAGTGTCCATGTTGTTCTTAAAAATATTTAATCTAGTACTATAATTTAATTTGGTAGTGTATTACATGGAAAAGCCAGGGCGGCCACGGTGGTGCAGTGGTTAGCATTGTCACCTCACAGCAAGAGGTTCTCCGGTTCGATCCTTGGCTGGGGTGCCTTCTGTGTGGAGTCTGCATGTCCTCCCTGTGGTCACGTGGGTTTCCTCTGGGTGCTCCAGTTTCCTCCCACATCCCAAAGACATGCTGTAGGTGAATTGGACACTCCAAATTGGCCCTAGGTGTGAGTGTGTGTGCCTTCAGTGGAAGGTTGGGTGCCAGGCTGGCAACTCGACACTGTAAAACTCCACTGCCAATCATGAGTGGACAGGTGATCCACTGTGGTGACCCCTAACCAGGAAAAAGCTGAAAGAAGAAGAATTACATGGAAAAGCCAAAAAACCATGATTACATGCTTCAGCTACACTCCCAGAGAGCCAATTAGTACACCTGTCATTCCTATAGAATCTTCTGCACATGTTATCTAAGGATTCTCTACTACTTTTTGATAACCCCAAATATTCCCGGAGGCAGTTGTCAATAAATGCCCTATATACCTGAATAAGGTCTCCTCTTAAATATCTCTATGAGACACTGTAAAAGTTCAGATATTTTAGTCTTTCATAATAACTTAAATTTTCACAACCATGGATGCCCTTGGTATATTTCCTCTGCACTCTGTCCAATTTACCCATGCATGTTTTTATACAAGGTTTCAATATTGTTAGCTGATACACAAGTTTGGGTCTTATGTAACTAACCAACAGTGATTCCTGATTAACTAGACTTTATAAATTGTTTTCTACAATCTATAGTTCTATAGCCATTATTAAACACTTGGCTGACATGACTAAAAAAACTCAAAGCTAGATCTACCCATATACCCAGGTCCTTAAATTAATCTACAGTTTCAATCACTGTTTGCTGTATTAAATCTACACCTTTCAGTCTGTCTCCCAGATTTCTTGTGCTTTGTTTTTAATGCACTTATCAGCATATTATTCTCCTGTGTCCAAATGGTCAATTTAGTCAAGATCTTTTGTACATATGCCCTGTCTGTAACGTATGTAATCTGGTTACCTATGTTCAAGTCATCTTCATGCAGACTGTAGAACTCCTTAGATGTAAAAGATAGATCTGAAAGATACAATCTAAATAAATAGGGCCTAAAACACAGTCTTGTAGGACACCTTATCTGTAACCTAGAATTTCCAGAACTTGACATGTTCTGTTTGTAAGCCATGCAGCTATCCATTTTATCAAGAGTGCATAAATACTGGTTCTTCTAGTTTCTTGATCAGTTTTTTGTGTGAATGACCCTATCAAATGCCAAAGCTAAATCTATATAAATTACATCACAGCACAATTTTTCATGTATAGCTGTTATTGCATTATTACAGAACATCATGTTACAAGTGGTTACAGATCTATTTTCAACATATGCATGCTGATATATGGTTTCATGTCCCAAACTTTATATTTCCTGACAATAATTTATCCAATATAATTTTCTCCATTATTTTCTACAACATGAAAATAAATGTATGGTTCTGTATGACTCTGGGGTTGTCCTACTCTACTTTCTCTTAAGCATAGGTTTAACAAGTGCATGTCTCCAATCTTGAGGAATCTCTTCATATTAAAACCACCTAGCGAATAACAGATATAATGGTACTGCAAGCTCATGCCAAAGTGTTCTCAGGTCATTATTACTAATTCTGTCTCATCCCTGTGCTTTGTTTGGGTTTAGTTTTTGTAGTTCTTTTTCAATATAATCTAATTTGATTTCAGTGTCTGAGGTTACCTGTATGTTAGGGAAGAAAGCAGAAGGTACTAAGAATCAAAATAATACCCTAATGGAAGGTGACACAAACAAATATACAGGAGCGTGCATACTGGAATGTAGTCCTAATATAGGTGATATTAGGGCTATAATTGAAAGACATTGGAATATTTTTAGGGTGGATAAGAACATCTCAGACATTATGGGTAATAGGCCTAAATTCGTATATAGTAATGCCAAAAATCTTGAGTGAATTTGAGAGTAAACATGTTAAGGTAGGAACCAATGACAACAGCATAGGTACATCAAAATGTAGAACATGCAATCAGTGTAAGTATATAACTAGTAGTAAAAGTATAGCCTTGTAGGACATAAATACTACACTTATAACATTCAAAAAGGGGAACTGTAGAACTTTCCATATAGTATATATGGCTACCTGCACACACTGTGCATGTTTTTATGTAGGGAAGACAGATAGATATCTTCGTAAAAGGATATACGATCACTATTACTGCATTAAAAAAGGAGATGATAAAAATGCACTAAGTAAACACCTTAAAAACAGTAAGGACTGTGATAAATTCTTATTTGGTATATTAGAAATTGTGCTTCCCAATGTTAGGGGTGGAAGTGTCAAGAAAAAATTAGGGGAGAGAGAAGTATGGTGGCAGATAAAGTTAAATGCGACTGTACCACCTGGAATAAATGAATATATCTCAATCAAGCCCATATTAGATAATAATGTTATTTGAGATATGGGTTCATACAAAATAAAAATAAAAATGTATATATTCATGTTTTTCATGGATTTCTCATACTATGCATATAGTTGGTCCCATAACTGTTGTATATATTTATATTTTTACTTTTTACTTGCTGATAGCTTGCTTAGATAGAAACTTAAGTGCAGATTATTTATTTTAGAAAGCATGCATTTTTATGCATGAATGAACAGGTTGCACAGTGCACTTTATTCAACAGTAGTATGTGCTTTATTTAGATTGTTGCTTAAGCATTCAAGTAATACATACAAATAGAGGTAGCTTTTTAAAGGGTTAATTTTTTTAACAATTAGTAGCCAATTGTATTCAAATGCTAATTTGTATAACTTGTATATATAGGTCAGTTTTTACTATGGAGAAATGTTCTGATGAAGTCTACTGGGTGTAGATGAAAGCGCTCAACATTTCATTCTTTTATTATTTGTAAAAATTAAAGTGTCATTTTATACAGCTACCTCTTCGTTATTTTTATTAGTGGACGTGTGGTGCAAAACCTTGGAAGTACATTTCATTGAACATTGGCTGTGGTATCCTGCCACCTTGAAGCAGTGTTGGGGGATTATTTATTACTTTGTTGACTGTTTCAGCTGTTCCTTTGTTACCTGCATGTTACTAAGACAATTTATCAACCCTTTTGTGGAGCCAAACTGCTTTGCATAAGCCTTTGTAAATACATCTATAATCTGTTATATCTGAGAATACACTTTAGAATCTACACACAGTTCATGAGTTTGTATGTCTTTACTCCTACCACATTGTATGTATCTATAAAATGGTTTCCTAATGTGCTCGATATCTTTATATACATTTTTTCAATTTTTTTCTTGATTTTATCTCGCAATATATTTAATTTGTTTGTCCTGTTTATTTATTTAAGTTTTCAAAGTCATAGTTCAAGTTCACCCTCTTTTCCATTTCTAATATGTTTTGTTTCTCACCTTAATTAATTATCTTGTTGATAATGAAATATATCCTTCTGAAGTTGTGTGCCTAGATCCTGATGTTAAATATTTTTATGACTTTTTTGCATTCAAAGAACTTCTCTTTCAAATCTTGTCACATTCCTTCTGCAATTATTTCACTGTATGCATCACTCCAATTAGTTTAATATAGTGACTGCTTTTCTTCCATATAATCCATTATTAAGCTTCTGTACATTGGTTTAGATTTGAGTTTGGCAGAATTCATTAAATTTAAC
Source organism: Protopterus annectens (assembly GCF_019279795.1). Classification (NCBI taxonomy): domain Eukaryota; kingdom Metazoa; phylum Chordata; order Ceratodontiformes; family Protopteridae; genus Protopterus; species Protopterus annectens. The sequence continues at coordinate 158,480,387 of NC_056733.1, read as the reverse complement.
CTCTATAACCCCATGATCACTCCACATCAGTAGTGGTAAAACTTAAAATGAGGTAAAGCAATTTCTTTAGGAACAAAAATAATGTCTTATATGTTCTGCTCCCAATAGTTTTTTTTAACAGTTTGAAGCAACTGTTGTTCCTGAGCATATGTTGTAAATCTCTTCCTTATTAATGTTGAATCAATATTATTCCAATTTGTTTCTGGTAAATTTAAGACCCCAGATACTGATTTTCTTCCCTCCTATGTTTCATATAAGAAATGTATGAAGTCCTCTTGGTCATCAACACTTGACTTTGGTGATCTATATACACCAACAATTGTTATAGTTCCAGGATTGTCTTTATTGTCACAGTTACATGCTCTATAGTGTTGTTGTTATCATCAAATATGTAATAATCACAGGTCTCATAGCAATCTTTAATCCCTATCATCATAACACCTCCACCTGATTTTTGTTAGAATGTCTGTTACATTAAAAACATTTGTATCTTGACAGAACTGGTTTTCAGTCATTGTTTTCTAATGCATGTTTCACAAACAGTAACAACATCAGTCTTGGGGGATCATAGCAAAGTTTCCAATTTAAAAAAAAAACTTTTATTACTAATGCTCTTAACATTAACAACCATCAGGGAAGCATCAGATATTTCTACTTGTGTACAGTTAAATTTTTGACCTTGCAAAAACATGTCTTGCATTTGTCAAATATACATGTGCTGTAAAAATTCCCTTCCCTGATCTTGACATGTATGTGCCATCATGTCTAAACATGTGTACCCAAAATTAGGTTTTGATACTCTGCACATTTCATTTTTTTTAAACAGGCCATTTTTTTCATGTATGTATTTACCCGAAAAAATGTTTCATTCACAGTGAACTTACTCTCATTTCTATATGTTAGTTGTGAAAAATTCAGCAAAAAACTATACAAGCAATGCTACCTAAGAGGGCTATAAGTTCCCTACTAACAGAGTCCTTGTGGATGACATAATTTGTGCTAACACGAAGAAAAATAGATCCATACTTCCTTACATTAAGGTGTTCTAAGGCTTTTCTCACATCCTATATTTTTGCTGCTGACAAGCATAATACTAGTCGATGTTCATTATCTTCTCTGCAAACGTAAGTACAATTTCCTCTCATAACTGAATGTCCCATTACAAGTATATAATTTCTGAACAGATCTGAAGAATCTTTAGCTTCTAATTCAGTAATACCTGTTCTATCAGTTGTCACAAGGGAATGATCTTTATTACTATTAGTGTTATTAACCCAACTCATTTAATTGCTTATTACATTTGTAAGCATAACATTCTCATCCAGCTGCCTTTGTACATCCACAGGTTAAGCCATGTTGTCAACTTTTGTCTTTCTCCTCTTTTTTCTTAGTGTGTATGTTCTTCAATCCTTCCAAGTTCAGTTTTGGAAAATTTGCCCAGTCAATTATCCTGTCTACAAGCTATCTCTTTCTGCCTACAAGAAATGGAAAATAGAGGTAAAAAATAAAATATACATCAAAATAAATCTTCTCTTACCAGGCAACTGCACAGTCAATCACAAACCAACACAGAACTGTTTCAGATAAGCACTGGATTGTCTTCTCTGCAGTCTGTATCAATTTATGGCTGACTAGGCCCCATAGGATGGCTAGAGATTGCATGTCTAAAACCTATCCCTTTTTAACAATAAACAGTGAAAATGAGAGCTGTACAACAAAATATATATCAAAATAAATCTTCCTTTCTGCAAACTATCCCTTTCTTCCCACAGAGAATGAAAAACTGAGGTAAAAAATAACATATAACTCAAAATACAGTTTGATTATTGAAAATGCTTGCTTTTACAAGGCTGTCACCAGAACTTCATTAGCCTGTTGTATCACATGTAATATTGGAGGCTGCGTCTGCCTTTGTGTGGCTAATATTTCTTGAAGCAAATTATGAGAACTTTATTACAGAACATTTTCTAGTCTGACTTGTCCTTATCAATGCTTGAATCACATGTAATATGAGAGACAGTGCCCACTTTTAAGGGGCTCATATTTCAAGTCTGATGGCTATGTAATATTATTTCACCTCCACACATACCTCTCAAATGTCCAGATATTCGCAGAATATCCACATTTTTGCCTCATATTTTAGTCTAAGACTCATAAAATGTGTTTTTTTTTCAAATCACTAAGGATTGAAGTCAGTAAATGAAATATATTTTAATTTAGAAATTCATTTATTTCAGAAAATGTATGCTAACACAAATCTTGTTATTCAAGCACTTTTATAAGTTTATTAAGACCAGTATTTAAAATCTGTTTTTATTTTCTGGCCTTTATCCCCCCTCCCATTATTATAGGCTTTGTCCCGTTTTCTTGCTAAGAGGTTGAATTGTATGCCGCCACAGTCCACACCAACAATAGGCCACACATTAAAGTGCTCCAGTCCAAGTTTCTCTACACAAATCACAAAGCCAGATTAATATTGCCTTAAATATCTAGTTGATCACTGCATGCCAGCATCATTGTTAAAACAGTAATGGCACTTCTCTTACTGGGTATTCCTCTCATCCCAACTGTCTACAGAAAATACATCTGAAATATTCCCAAATATCTGGTTTGTCAATGACAGCATTATTGTAAATTGGTAATACAACTTCTGTCACCAACACTATGTCATTCCTTTCCTCTTCATCTAGAATTCTGCAGAATATTTCTGCTTCTTCTCTGTCCCTCATTGTACAAATAAAATGAAAATAAATAAATAAATAATTCAGGCACTTTTGCACCTACATTTGAACATTGTAAGTTCTAAACTCCTTTGACCTTTGAACATTTAAAGTAAACATAACATAACTTGACTTGAATGTCAAGTTAACTGGAGTACTGCTCCCTTGGGCACTCGCTCTGCCACAAGTGCATATCTTTTACTTCCATGGGTGCACTTCATATCTATCTATCTATCTATCTAGATTTATAGTAAAGAAATATTACTCAAAAAAAATAAATAAATGGAGAAAGAGTGCCCCTATAAGCATGATGCCCTAGTTCACCTATACATAAGGCCAGGCCTGGGTAGGAAAGTGGAGTGAAGAGAAGCCAAGCATAGTGAGGTGAAGGGAGTGGACTGTCCCAGCATCTCAGCAGAAACAATCTATAAGAATAGGAGGAGAAAAAGCTAAAATGCTAGCTGAAGGAATTAATAATAATGTAGAAAGGATATAAAAGAAGGGAGAGAATTAAAGAAGAGTAAGAGGAAGACAAAATGTTTCAATTAAGGTAGAAATGGAGGATTGAAAGTAGATAAAAGACAGTTTAGAAAAGTACATATGAAAATGGAAGGGTAGTTAATGGCTGGAAGATAGAGCAAATATGCAGACTGGTACAAAGGTGGGAAGACTTGACAAATAAAATAATCTGTACAGATATGGAGAGTGGTAGGAAGTATCTGAATAAAAGAAATACATTTATTTTAATAAATGGTAGGCAGTTGGAAACTTTTTGCAACTTTAACTTTCTTTACAGAGACTCCTCAACAAAAGTAAACAAGGATTGTAATAGAAGTACATGGACTGGAGTCATCTTAAGACATCATTACTTTGAATCAAAGGTGAAATTCCCAACACAGTACAGTGACTGGAGTTTTCTGGTGTAGGTGGCTGCTTCACTGAATAGAGAGAGCTATTCTTATAGAGAAAGAGGCAATGTAGGCTTGAACCCTTGACAGAAAACCATTCAGAATACTGAAGTCAAGCTGTTCCTCTGCAGGCTAAGAATAGGGGTTTACAGGTTAGAAATCAAAATAAAAAGGAGTATAAGAACTTAAAATAATAAGTTATTAAGTTAGGGCTAAGCTAAAAGGGAGGAGGAATGGAGTCCTCTCTCTTCTCCAAAGCAATCCAAACTAGCCAGCTAAAGAGCTGGGAAAAACAGTAAGTGCTCCAAAGTTTGAAGGGCAGTAATGGATGATCGTGACTCAAGGGGATGAAAATAAGAAATGCAAAGTGCAATAACATTCACATCAAAAGCATAGACTTAACAGTAGTTAGTCAGATAGTAATGACAGTAGCTGCAAGCAGCTAATTAATGAGCAAAACTCACGCTATAACAGAGCCAAATCAAATAAAAAAAATTATCTCTTAAAACACTCGCTGTGCACAGAGTTTATAAACAGGATATACGTTATGTAATGTGATGTTTAGAAGCATTACAAATTCAAAAGATGTGGGGAGAATGGTGAACTAGGAAGCAGCAAGGGACCAATATAGACAGATGATAAAAGCATTTTATCCAGATTGCACTCATTTTCATAACTGACATTTCAATAATAGTAAAGCATAAAAAGGTCAAGCAAAATATTTAGTTTGAAGGGATTTAAACATCCTGTAGCTTAATAGCATGGTCCATTCAAAGCACTGCTCATCACACAATTCTGGAAAGGCACATGAAACCACAGAAGTAACTGGTCACAAGCACAACACACACCCCCGACTTTGCTATTCCTCCATGCAGGACGAGCTTAGTCTTGCACAGAGGCAGCCGTTTAGGAGCAGGATGGCAGCGCATCCTGCATAGTAATGAGGTGTGCTGGCTGAGCTCCTAATCTTACACGGAGCGTGTAACAGTGCAGGGAGCATGTCTGAGAGCAGAGCTCTCAGAATATACATGTCCCCACAATGAAGAACAGCAGAAAGGGGTAAGAAATGAGCGAGACCGCTCATAGGTGTCTACATATCCCCACCAACAGTCCCCCTCGTGTACAACAGCAAAAGTATACAGAAATAAAATGAACAAACCCGTGTTTTCTTTTTTTAAAATCTGATTAAATCTAACCATAGGTGCGCTGGTGTGCCCATCACTTAGCTACGGTTAATAAAGCTTAAATGGCTGAAGAGTATAACAAGAAAAATATACGCAAATGAAGCAGCATAGCAATAGTGTATTGGGCAGAGCATTCGCCTTACGAGCAGGCATTCCCGGTTCGAGTCCCACTGCAACATATTCCATTTTCCATGGCAAAGCACATTATGACTAATATTTTTGTTGCATAACCCACTAAATAACATATATTTATGAACTGGAGTACTGCAGTAAATGCACATGTGAGGTGTCAGTGTCATAATGAATAAAGCACTAGTAAGCAGGTTTAAACACCAATAAGCAGTAGTAAGCATATTTAAGCACTAGTAAGCGAGCTTAAGCCTGTTTGTGCGGGGATAAGCAATGCACACACAGGTTAAGCAATTCTGAAGCTAACTCTCTGTAAGCATATGTAACCGGAGGTTAGCATTGCTTATCCTCGCGCCAACCTGTGCAAACCCACTTACAAATGCTCAAAAGTGCCTTAATCACTCTGTATCCAACGGCCCTTGTTCTGCCCATCAACAAAATAAACAGCCATGCAGGTCTCAAACCCAAGACCCTATACACCACAGTCACAATATTTAACCACCAAGCCATCACATTAGTACAGAAGAATGAATACTGTCTAGGAGATCTGTATAAGAGTGTTGTAATACAAGTCTTCACGATAGTAAAACCAAACTGAACCTGTGAAAGGAATCAGTATACAGACATATGTGCCTTAACCCACTACATAACATAAATATGTGAACTGAAGTAAAGCAGTAAGCCCAGAAGTCAGGTGTAATTATAATAGAGTGTTGAAGTCCCCAATAAATAACAAGGACCCCATACAGTGTATGTACACATGAATCATGGATACCAGGCATACATATAAGGTGTAATGGATAACAACTCAATGCCAAAAAGGAATTATAATGCAAAGTCTAATGTAAGCAATGTTAAGCATTGTACAGGCCAGCTTAGGAGGTGTAAGCAATGTGTAGACCAGCTAACTCAATGTGCCCAGTGTTATACCCCTTTAGACAATGCCAACTCTAGGTAAGCAGGTTTGCCCATAGCCTAGCCTTTTCAAATCTGGCCAATCACAGAAAAGTGCAGGAAATCAGCTCTACTTAAACCCAAACGGCGGGAGTACATCTCATAACTGGTTGTAGCTTCCCCCTTGCAGGCACAATGGCAGTAATGGGAGAAGATGTGCACTTTCGGGTGCAGCGCTAGTGCATCCAGGAGTCCAGAGTCATGGCAGGACTCCTTGTCAATGACCATGATCAGAGACTGCTGCGGGGCCAGTACCAGGGCTCCCAATATAAGATGGAAGCCTGGGACCATCTCCCCCATGACCTCACCAGTGCCACTGGCATACCCCGAACTGGTGAGCAGGTGAGACATCACTATGCCGACCTGAAGCAGAGTAAGGGGGACCTTTTGGACCAGTGGATCCAAGAGGCTATTGCGGCAGGGGATGTTCCAGTTCTGTGTAAGTATCACCCCACTATGTGTGTAATAATTGCCAGCACAGGTATATCATGGATAAGTATGGCTAAATATTCCTCTTATGTCCCCCACAGCTGCAATGGAGTGGGCCACAAACCAAGAGGCCCACGTCAGTCACCTGGCGAGGGTGTGATGCAAGGCAGGTCAGTAATACTCATGCATTTACTGTCATAGGAAATAAAACTAAAAGTAGTAGTAAATCAATTGCCTATATAAAACCTGTATTGTTCAAGGCAAGTACTGAATACACTGGAGAATATGGCAGGAAGAGTCTCATATAGTATGTATATAAATAAAAGCATAACAGCCTGACAAGAAAGGTCTAACTGCTGGACTGCATATGTATACTCTGGTATCATATGGTAATGTAGATTTGCAATCATATAATAGTGCTGTTGTATTAAGTACTGTTACCCACACCGTGCACCATAAATTGAATGTGTAAGAATGCCTGTATATGACTGATGTAATCCCTAGAGGCCATTTAGCACAACTGAGAGGCACATAGACAGAAAACAGAGAAAATGCAGACAACAAAACCCAAATAGCACATGCAACTGAGATGTGAGCTGTTATTTTGTTTAGCGCACACAGCCATGGTTCGAATCCTGCCAGTGGTAGTAGTCTGCATACAGAATCATACCCCACAACTGTACAGCTATGTCTGGAATGTCCAGTAAAGTGGTCCATATATGTTGCCTATCAACCTGTCCCCCTGGGAAATCAGTGGGATGACCCCAGACGTATAGACAGCAAATAGGAAATACAACTGATTGACACACATCTATAAGAACAAAGCTGGCACACTATCAACTCCCCAAAACCTTATGATACTAAGAAGCCATGTATGTCCAATTTACACCCCAGCTTGTCAAGCTGTGGCCAGAGTGTGTACAGTAACAGAGTGAGATGTATGTGCATAATAGTAATGTGGAATCTAGTACTGTGTGTGGGAACATTCAGGTAGTGTTAACAAACATTTCTCCCACAGGTCTGCCAGATACCAACACTGTGCCCAGAAATACAAGAATGATACCCTGTACTGCTACTGTTTACATTGGTATTGTATGGCATTGTGACTGATGCAGTTGCTCTGAATAATGAGGTATTACACATCACTGTTGCCCACACTGTCCTACAAAATATTACTGTCTAGGAGATCTGCATAAGAGTGTTGTAATACAAGATCAGAATGCAAAAACACAGGGGATTAATAAGACAGAAAGCAGATAGGAGACATACAGAAATATCTATAAAGCAGACACAACTGTGATGGACAGTGTTTAAGTTGTAACAGACACAGCAGTGGTCTGAATCCTGGGAGTGGATGTAGGCTGCATACAGAATCATACCCCACAACTATATAGATTAGTCCAGAATGTCCAGCATATGGGCCCATATCTGCTGCCTGTCCCCCTGGTAAGTCTGTGGGATGATCCCAGATGTTTAGCCAGCAAACAGGGAATACAAGTGATTGTCAAACATCTATGAGAACAATCCTGTCACTGTAGCAACCTCCAAAACTGTTAGGAGAGTAATATTTCAAGTATGTCCTATCTACACTCCCATGTTGTCACGCTGTGACCAGAGTGTGTACAGTAACAGAGTGAGATGTATGTGCATAATACTAATGTGTAATCTGGAAGTTTGTGTGGCAACAGTCAGGTAGTGCTAACAAACATTGCTCCCACAGGTAAGTCGGATACGAACACTATGCTGAGAAATAATGACCATTATAATCTGTACTGGTACTGTTCTCTCTGGTATTGTAGGGAATTGTGAGTGTTGCAGTTTCTCTAAATAATAAAGTATCACTGATCACTGTCACCCACACTGTGCTACATAATATAACTGTGTAGGAAAGCATGTATATGTGTGTGTCAGGTCACTAAAGGTGGAAGAGGGCAATATTCTAGATATGTCCTGGCACACTAGCATGTGGTCAACACATGGCCAGAGTCTGTGCAGAAAGAGTTGGATAGCTATGTGCACAACATCAACCCAGAATCTGGGAGTGTGTGTAGAAACAGTTAGTGTTAACAAACATTCCCTCCACGGGTATACCAGGTAAGAGGTGTATACTGCAGGTAAAACCAGTTCATGTGTTACAATGATGACAGCCATATCACTGTCCAAACTAAGGCTATACTGTAGAGTGGTAAGACTTGTAAGGTACAAATAGCACTGACTAGGAAAGTAATGTGGACTACAGGAATATACTAGTTGTTAATTGACATCTTTCTCTCCCCCCACCATATCTCCAGCAATAATAAACATACCCACCCCAACTGGTATGTAATGACACCTATGTTCTGATAATGTCCAATTGTTTGATAAATATCTTAATTGTTCCCATGCATGTGCTATATTGAATTATTCCAACATTGGTGGCATGGTGCCATCAATGTACCTGCATGCTGTTCTTATTACCATTCGGTCCCATATATGCATGTGTTCTGTTTGCTATGCAGCTGTGCTGTATCTGGTGCCTGGGTTAATGGGAATATCTATGCATGCTGTTATACCTAACCCTGGAATGTGTTGACTATTACTAACCCACATATGATGATGAAATCTAAACTCTATAGCATGCTTGGGAAAGCCGGTCCCAGCAGACCCACCTGTCCCACCTCAGCTGGCCGTGGCACCGGGCACCACCACCAATGGACTGGGGCCCATCCTGAGACCTCCCTGTCCATTGGTCCTGTACCACCTTCGGGTGGAACCACCTCAGGGGATTGGGCTCACCCCCCCAGGACTGGGCACAGACAGGCACCTGTCACCCATTGCCAGGTCGGGGTCATGGTGTGTAGAGAGATCAACCAGCAGCTTGCTGATCTTCTATGCCAGCTTAAAGGGTCACATTTTGCAACTAAAGCATCAGTCTAGCTCTGTGATTCAGCCCCCAGCACACCCCCCATTGGGGCTGTGAAGGTGCAGTGGTGACTGCCCATGGATGGGGACCTCAGTCCCACTGTTTCCACTAGGAGGCCCATGGGCTTCTGATTTCCCAACACCTCTCCCCATCAAGGTGTTAAACCCCCACATTAGTTATATACCACCCCTGTATGCTTCTTGTTTGTCTTGCCTGTTAACCTACCCAACCTACCTCCCCAAATATACCTACTACCCCTCCCCAACATCCCACTCTTACATGAAAAAAAATAGGCAATCTGTTCCCACAAAAAAATCACGTCCCATACATAGCTGTCCACTTTGTACATGTGTCCAGTGGACACATGTAATCCAGTCTAACTGGCATCACAACTTATTATTGTTGTCCTCACCCCCTTCCAGGGCTTTGAGTGTCCAAATCTACCTCCAAATTCAATGTATATGCACAGCTGTTGCTGTAGAAGAAATGGGCAGCTATGGACCTTCCCTAAACCCTTCCTGCACATCCCTGGCTAGTTTCCCTACTGTCTTTCCCTCTTTGTGCCCCTTTTTTCACCACTTTCCTATCGACCCCTTTTTCTTTTCTTTTAAAGAAATCAGTGCGAGGGTAAACTTGAGTAAGCACTTTTAAGCAGCAGTAAGCGGGTTTAAGCCTGTTTGCGTGGAGGTAAGCAATGCCTACACTGGTTAAGCAATTTAGAAGCTAACTGAATATAAGAAACTGTAATCGGAAGTTAGCAATTCTTACCTTTGTGCAAACCCGCTTGAAGCTGCTCAAAAGTGCCTTAATCACTCTGTATCCAATGGCCCTTGTTCTTCCCAGCAACAAAACAAACAGCCTCTGCAAGGGTCAAACCCAGGACCCTGCACACCATAGACAAAGTGATTTACCACTAAGCCATGTCAGATACACATAACCCTACTTCATTCACAAACATATCATCCAGCCAAGTCAATCAACAGTACAGAGAATGTATTTCAACATGTAGATGTATGTGTGTGTGTGTAAATATATTAATATCTAAACAGATATAACATATCTATATATGTGTATATATATATATATATATATATATATATATATATATATATATATATAAACATATATACATGCAAATGCTTACAACTATAGATATATATGTCTTCATCTACATCTATATGTGTAAATATATACAGCAAATTATATATATGTAAGCAGATATATATATATATATATATATATATATAAATAACCCGCGGTGGTGGTGCTGCGGTAGCGTTGTCGCCTCACAGTAAGACGCTATCCGGTTCGATTCTCAGCTAGAGTGTCTTCTGCGTGAATGGGAGTACCATCGTTGAAGGTTGTGCGTCAGGCCTGGCAAGCCGGTATGTAAAAAATCAACTGCCAATCATTAGCGGACTGGAGTTCTGCTATGGCGACCCCTAACCGGGAAAAGCTGAAAGACACAAACAAACATATATATATGTGTGTAGGTATATACGGACATTGTTATATTTATATAAGCTGATATAGATATATATATATATATATATATATATATATATATATATATATATATATATATATATATATAGATAGATATAGATATATACGGACATACATCTGTAGATAACAATGGGAAAATAACTAAAACATATATGTCCACATGCACCGTTAATGGGGTTGAGAGGCCCCAAACAATATACGTCTTGTACGAATAGGTATACCCCCCACAGCCAAACACGTCCACCCTGCAATACACTACCAAGTGTTGCAGATCCCATAACCAGGACCTGACATGACATGGGCACAAGATGTTAACAGTACTACATCCCACCTGTATGATGTCAGGCTGGTATTGGTAACATATAATGCAGTACAGTCTGGCTCCCATAGGAAATGTACAATGTGGAAGCTATCAACATCCCTGGGATACATATACACAGACACATATATGCAGATACAAATATACATATATATATATATATATATATATATATATATATATATATATATAGATATAGATAGATATATATATATGTGACTACACATACATATGCAGAGATATGTACAGTAAGATACATGTGTAGAAGGTGCACACAATATGGAACAGCCACTATGCCTACAGTTAACACCTTAATAACTGGACACTGTATGAGCCACCCATACAAATCACAATCATTGCCTGCAACATATACCCACAGAGAGGTCATAGGATATAACACCACACACAGGTTTGCATAAACAGAAAACCTTTATTTGTATACTATTACAGTTGTATATGCCATGTCATATAGCTGTTCAGACACTGACATCCATATAAATAGAGTAATGCAACTGTGAAACAGTTATACTAATACAGTGGTCTGGAAAGGTTTACAAATGTTGCTGTCCAGGCCGAGGCCTTCAAATAGTGCAATAGTAAAGACAGACTGGGCCACAGGATACCAAACAATCAACAGTAAGTAATGCAGATATATAGTTTAGCAGCCTCTATCTACACTCTGTACACATTCCCTAGGGGGTAAAGACCTCAGCTGACACAATGGGATGTATGTGTTACATAACAAGACATAATTGACACCATCACTGGCAGCAGTACATCTGGCAAGTATCTGGACATGACATCTCACTGTACACTAAGCTGCTAGGCATGTAACAAAGCACTGTGCAAGCTACAGGCTGACTGGCCTACATTTCGTATTGGGGAATGCACATGTACCTGCATATATAGCAGGCTCTACAGACATGTCACAGCACAGAGTACAATACATCAGTGTGAAAGTGCATAACCACAGCTAATGTGAACACAGTCACAGCCAAGTATGGTACGCTAGCGTTATATTACAGTATATGAACTATTTGTTCAACACCATCCTCATATGTGCCACTCACACACTAACCCTACATATACTGGACCACTTCACAGTGTGGTCTGATGCCTGTCTGTGGTATGGGACATGTGTGTATGGCCCTACAAACATGCAAGCCGATAGGGTAACATACAGTGGAGCAGCATGTAACATCAGATAGAACGGGACCAAGAACAATGACATCTACCACAGTCTGTACACAGGCCAATGTACATATTATCAATACACACATTATCAACATTCACCTTATGTACACAGACCTCAGTACTGTACACACAACCACAGAATGTCCAGGTGATGTCATCAGATATAACCCCTACTATACATAACATGTGTAGCAGTCTGATAGCTCACTGGCTTGTTATCAGTTATGATGTCATGAATTATGGTGTACAGCACATATGCACCTCTTACTGCATGACATATGTACAAAGGTTGACAGAGTTGTGGCTGAAGGCACATACACAAGGCCAGTATTGACATGTCGCTGTGATAACCTCATACATTTACTGTTGTAACAAGGTTTGTTGCAACATATGTCCTATTAGGGATATGAAGTCAGTAACTCTCACGGCTGTCACCATCTACAGACTGCAATCCTCATGCTACCTTCTGCAGTCCACAGATAGGTGCTCTGTGGGTAACATATAAAACAAAAGGCACCACACACTGCCCAGTCTGCAGATGACCCTACAGATGGGGTTCCCTCATAAACATAGCACTGACATGGCAGTTGTTAAAACATGTAGGACAGCCATATCCACACACACCCTGTTAAACCAACATTACTCCAAATGCAGTATAGCAGCACTTACAGTCTTTAGTCAGATCAGGCACATCCCTCTCCTGTGTGTTGCCCTGTTTCCTCAGTTTATATTGTTATAGGTAAAACCCCAATCCATCTGAGATGCTGTTTGCCAAGCAAAACAACTAGTTCCTGCTCACAGTGAATGAAAAGGCCCAACACCAACATGATGTTCCTAGATATTGTAGTGTGTTTTCATGCAATTGGCAATGGAAATGTTACCACAGTTGTTCCACATGCAATCAGCTAGAGGAGGGCTGCAATTCATGCAGTGGCCATCAGCTGATCATAAGCATCAATTAAAATACACATGTTGCTGCCAAAGCAAAGCAGGTGTAGGTCTCCACATCCACCAGAGAGGGAGTGAGAGAGGAAGAAAGAGGCAAAGTAAAGTCAGGGAGGAGTGGGAGAGTAAAACATAAGCATGTTTGTGTCACACACCTACCAGCACAGGGTATCAAACCCCTGAGGAATATGTCTTGATATCAGATTTCTAAGCAGTTATCAGATGTGCCACAGAGGTTACATGTTGAGGAACCCTCAAAACGCATATGGGATGGTGAGTGGCATCTGCAACAAGGATATGGTAGCTATACAGTAGGTGTAGTACACGTGCCTGTCCGCATGAACAGGTGCCAGTATCAACACAGCGACACTCTCACAGGGATGCACACACATTGACACACATAACAGGGCCAGGAATATAACTCATCACTACTGAAATTGTCACAACACATTACTGTGCAGGTATCACATGCACCACAGGGGTCATACAGAGGCTATATGGGCAAAGGGTATGTGGAGGTGCCTGACATTGGACAGCATGCTTCAGTATGCCAATGTGGGTTGTAGTGAGTGTGAATGTGATCATACACATCATACAACACACAAACACACACACACATACACACACACACACAGGGTGCCAGTACTGACATGTATGGCTGCATTGCTTCACAGGTGTATAGTGGTCGACTGTGCCACATGGGTATAGAAGGCTAGGTGATGGGTATACCTTGGCATCAGCCCACATGACAATGGTCTGCATTGTGGCTCAAGGGTGTAGTTTCTGGATTTGCCCACACTGGTGGGTATTGTATTCACCATCCAGTCACCTGGGTGACTATTGTGTTTGGCTAATGCTGTGCATTGCTTGCCATGTATGTGTTCCTTAGTCCATGACACAGTGTCTGGGATGTGCACACCTCCCACATGCATGTACAGTGACATGTGGAACTGTACCTGGGGTGTCTGGCTCATGTTGTGACACAGATTATCATCAGATGTGCCAGTCCTGGCCTCATGTGGTGGTAACTGGTAATGGATAGCAGGTTAACCCTGCATCTACATTGATAGCATGATACCATCATTCCCTGGTGTCAGTGGCATCTGTCCATACAGGGCATGTTTTCAGGCATGGTATGTCCTTTGTGGGTCACATTTGATGGCACCACAGGTGTTGCAGGTGTCCAGTGGGGAACATGGGAAAGATGCACTGTCGGCATATACGTGCCTATTAGACAGATGGACAGGGTGCCATGCCCTCTGTAGCCCACTGCAATCACACCATGGTTACTATCAGTGGGCAATATGCAGGGTACTACCAACATAGCGGCTGTTGCTTAGGCAAGTGTGTATGTGTTCTCTGGGTAATACTAGGGTTGCTAACTTTGTTTGCCTGGCCTTGATGTCACATGTAGGAGTATGGATGTACACCCCAGCCTCTCAGCTATTTCACATCTGTTATCCCTGTATGGTGGACATTGTGATATATACTAGGGCCACCATATAAGAAACCGGCAAAACCTGCACCACATTGAGCCTAGTGGTTACACTCTCACAGCCACCTCCACACAGGATACGAGTTACAAACATAGACATGCGCGTGTGCACACACACACACACACACACACACACACACACACACACACACACACACACCTGTCATGTCTGGGATTAGAACTCCTACCTAACTAGTTTACTACACTACAGCACTACACAGTTATAGGTCACGCCATGGAGATTACAGGAGTGCTCCTTCCCCAAAGGTGTATTTCACACTGAATGACATCAGCAGGATTGCCAAAGTAGGGCATTTGAATTGTAGTGAGTGTGAACAGGCTAAAATGCATTGCTCCCTACACAGACATTGAAACACACACAAAACATCCACAACCGACATGTGTGAGAATTGAACACCTACCATAGTTCTATATCACACTACAGCATGACACTGTTATAAGACGCACCATGGGGGTTACTGGAGTACTCCTTACCCAAAGGTGTATTTCACAATGGATGACATCAGCAGGATTACCAAAGTAGGGCATTTGAATTGTAGTGAGTGTGGCTAGGTTAAATTGCATTGCTCCCCACACAGACATTGAAACACACACAAAACATTCACAACCGACATGTATGGGAATAGAACACCTACCAGAGTTCTATATCATACTACAGCATGACACTGTTATAGGATGCACCATGGGGATTACTGGAGTACTCCTTCCCCAAAGGTGTATTTCACAATAGCTGACATCAGCAGGGTTGCCAAAAAGGGCATTTGAAGTGTAGTGAGTGTGCCTAGGCTAAAATGCATTGCTCCCTACACAGACAGAGACCCACACACAGTTGCCATATCTGGGATTAGAACTCCTCCCTAACTAGTGCATCACACTACAGCAGTACGCAGTTATAGGATGCGCCACGGAGATTACTAGACTACACTTTTCCAAAAGGTGTATTTCACAGTGTATGACATCAGCAGCCTTGACAAAATAGGGCAATTTCATTGTAGTGAGTGTGACTAGCATAAAAAGCATTGCCCTCTACATAGATGGTGACACACACACAGTTGTCATGTCTGGGATTAGAACTCCTATGTAACTAGTTTATCACACTACAGCAGTATGCAGTTATAGGACACGCCACAGGGATTACTGGGCTACAGCTTTCTGAAAGGTGTATTTCACAGTGTATGACATCAGCAGCCTTGGCAAAGTAGGACATTTGAATTGTAGTGAGTGTGACTAGCCTAAAAAGCATTGCTCTCTACACAGACTGTGACACACACAGTTGCCATGTCTGGGATTAGAACTCCTACCTAATTAGCTTATTACACTATAGCAGTACACAGTTATAGGACACAGCATGGAGATTACTGGGCGACAGCTTTCCAAAAGGTGTATTTCACAGTGTATGACATCAGCAGCCTTGACAAAGTAGGGCATTAGAATAGTAGTGTGTGTGTGATAGCTTAAAAAGCATTGCTGTCTACACAGACAGACACACACACACACACACACACACACACACACAGTTGCTATGTCTAGGATTAAAACTCCTACCTAGCTAGTTTATCACATGACAGCAGTACACAGTTATAGGAAGTGCCACGAAGATTACTGACCTATACCTTTCACAATGGTGTATTTCAAAGTGGATGACCTCAGCAGGTTTGTCATAGTATGGCTATGGGGAGGGCAGTGTGTGTGTATGGGCCATAACCCATTCATCTAGAGGTTGACACACCACATATGGGCACACGCATGGTTACATTCCACAGGTATGTGTATACAGCTGCTAGATGACTACTTCCTTGTACAGTCATGTTGCACAGTTAGCACTTGCTCCACATAGTCCATAATGCTGACAGATACCAGTGGCTAACGTCTACAGTGAGTGATATCTGAAACGCATGTGGTTGTAGCCATTTGGCTGTGTGCTGGGTGGGACAGACCTCATAATGGATAGGCTCTTGTGACAGTCACTCTCTTCCACACATCTGTGTACGTCTACTTTTGGCTTATTATAGTGTGTTGTCATTGGGTATATGCCTGTATTCCTATCCAGTGTTTGTACAAAGCATGAGTGCTGCATACTGAGGAGTGTCTGCAGTAACATCTGCAACTGCCAGATATGTCTGGTCCACTGTTGTTTGCAGACATGGCCTTCATTTGTTTAAGTGTGTGAGCATGCCCAGTATGCCCTTTTGTATTGAGTGTGTGAATCAATTCCAGGTAGTTTGTACTGCAGTGCTGACCTTTGTGTTGTACACCTACAGGTATCATACTATTTCTGCAGAGTATCTGTCAATCCTTTGGCAATAATGGGACAAACTGTGCAGGGGATAGTGTGTACTGTAGGTGATTGTTGCTTCAGGGGTTCAAAAGCACACCCTGAGCCTGGTCAGCCAGCAGCCTCTCACCCCCCTGTACTAGCTACCTTGTACACTAAACTCCTACACCACCTCTTACTACCTCTCTTACTAGCTTTTCCCCCTCCCTTAACTGGCACTAAACCTACCCCCCTTACTGTATTTGCTTGTAATTCTAGCTTTGTCCAGTAGATGGCACCCCTGTCCCTTCTATTAATTCTCCTGCTTACCCCTTTGTTATTCTGTTTGCTTTACTCTATACTGCTATGACCTAGAACTACTGTGTAACTTCACACTGTACCCTTTATTCTAACTTGCTACCCTCCCCTGTTTTCTAATACACTCCATACTTATCCCTGCTCCTTCCCACTTCAGGCTTACTTCACTTACCTTCAGTATTCAGCTCTGCTGACTGATTGTTTCTTCTCTGGCTGCTCCTTTGCCTGTTTCTACCTGCTCCGTTTGCCCTGCGGGCTCACTCCACTCCCCTACCCTACCCCCAATTCCCACCCACCCCCAGAGGTCCTAGACTTATACTTTACTAACCACTCCCCCCTTCCTTCTTATCCTATCATTTACCTCATCATCTCCAGGCCACTCCCTTAGCTCTCTCTCCTAATTAGAACTATTCAACTCCCTTTTGTACCACCCCCTGCCCTTACTATCCATCCACTACACTACTTTCCTTCCCAATGCTACCACTTTTTCAGCCTCCTCTAATTTGTTACCTGCTTATTTTATACCCTGCTCTATCCCTTCTAAAACTCTCTTCCTCTTTCTGCAACACCTACTTACACAATATATTCCCTACTTAAAACTACTTTTTACCATGGCCTCAACAAATAAACATATTTTCTCAAACATACTACTCTTAACCTCCACAATTGCCTGTCTTACCATACCTTACTTATTCACCTCCTTTGAATATCTTTCTCTCCCTGAACAAAACCATTACATCCATCAAACACTAACACCCTCTTTCATCTTCTCCCTTAATCACAGTAACGTAACCTGTAATTCCAACTATATGCTACCAAAATTTCACAGAGCGACCCACATTAGCTACTTCTCTTCCAAAAAGACTCTTAATAACCAATAAAAACTCCTTAAATCTCTACAATACCCCCAGCAACACCCCCTCCTAGATGGTGATATTCATCCAAACCCTAGCCCCAGTACTAACTACACCAATAATCCAACCAATTTAACATTGCCTATAGTCTCTACACTAACAAAACCATGCAACTCCTTCTTCATAGCTCACCTTAACATTAGAAGTATTAACAATAAAATTTCCCATCTACATGCTCTCCTTGATGTACACTCATTTGACATATTATGTCTTACAGAAACTTGGCTTAAACCATCTACTCTAGACCAGGAAATTACCCCTCCAGGCTATAACATCCTTAGAAATGACTGTAAAATGAAAAAAGGTGGAGGTATAGCCATTCTCTATAAATCTAACCTCCAAATTTCCCCCATTAATGTGCTTCCATCATTTGCCACCAATTCTGAAATCCTAACAACCAAACTCCAAATCAATAACTCCAAATCTATCTATCTACTTTGTATGTATCTACCCCCAGGTAATAATACCAATACTCTTGAGAACCTACTCAGTCACCTCTCTACCCAAAAACCCCAGAAGACCATTGTACTAAGTGAGTTTAACATAGACTGGTCCACTTGCAGTTCTCTGAATCCTACCAATCACATAAACCTCTTTGGTTTCTCACAATTAATAACAACTCCTACAAGAATCAACAAACCTAGCAATAAGGAAACTACTCTGGATTGGATGCTTATTAATAGCCACCCTGAAACTTATACTCCAGGAACCCTTCCCAATGACATTAGTGACCACATGCTTACCTACATTATTAGACAAAAAGTCCATATTCCAACTACTCATAACCTCAAAACCTCCCGCTCAAAAAAATTCTTTAATCCAGACAGCTGTCTAACCAAATTGCAAGCATGTGACTGGTCACCACTAACCCATCTAGAACTTGATGAATCCATTACTTACTTTAATACTAACTTTCTTAAAATGCTTGACTACCATGCCCCTTATCGCACTACTAGAATAAGAACAAAATCTGCCCCGTGGCTCACAAAACAAACTAGGCAGAAGATACTCCTTAGAAATAGAATCTGGGCTAAATGGAGAGCTACCAAATGCCCAACAAATCACCTTCACTATAAACAGCTAAGAAATGCCACCAAGAAGGATATTCTTGGAGATAAAAAAAGATTTCTACCTTCAACTACAACAAACCAGCCAACAAACTCCACAAAAATTTTGGTCTGGAATAAACACACTTCTTCAACCTGGCCACACCACTACTCCAGACCCAACTGGTTTTAACCATAATAACTCCAACCAGATCCCTGATGCATTTAATAACTACTTTACTGAAGCCATTCTAACCCTGGCTAATTCTTTACCACCTTTCACTACTTCCCAAACTAATACCTGCAAAACTTCATTGCCTACCTTTCAGATACAACCTGTATCTACATCCCTCATCTGTAAGCTACTTCAAAAACTGAAACCTTGCACCCCTTCTGCTGACTGTCTCCCATCTGAATTCCTACAAATAGCCTCAAAAGCCATAGCCTATCCCATCTCTATCCTCATTAACAGAATTATCTCAGAAGGCAAAATCCCTGCTCTATGGAAGATATCCCACATCATCCCTCTACACAAAGGTGGTCCTTCTACTGAGCTTTCAAACTATCACCCTATTGCTTTACTCTCCCCTTTAGCTAAGATCATGGAAAAGTGTGTTCACAAACAATTACTTAACCACTTACTACAAAATAACCTACTTGCAAACTGCCAACATGGCTTTAGACCATTCCATAGCACATCAACTGCCCTCTTATCCTTTACCGACTCTATATATAAAAATCGTAACAATAACTCTTTTTCCTCTGCACTATTTATTGACCTGTTGAAAGCCTTCGATATGGTTAACCATAACTTACTACTAGACAAACTAAATGCCCATTCTCTCAACCCTCAAGCTATACAATGGTTTAGGTCTTATCTGGAAAATAGACAGCAAGCAGTACTTTGGCAGAACAACTTGTCTTCTCTACTCCCAGTAAATATTGGAGTACCCCAGGGCTCTGTCTTAGGTCCCCTACTCTTTTCTTTATTTATTAACAATCTACACATGAACATACCTCAAGCCACCTGCATTCAATATGCTGACGACTCGACCTTAATCTGTACAGCTAAGAATATAGCCACTCTCCACTCCCTTACCCAAACTGTTTTTCAAAATGTTGAAAACAAGTTTATGCAACACTGCCTCCTCCTAAATCCCAAAAAAAACTAAACTACTGCTTTTTACCCCTACTCACAAATCACCTACTCCTTTCTTCTCTATAACATCTAACAATGGTACCAACATTACCCCAGATACTACAACCCGCCTACTAGGTGTAACAATTGATAATCATCTCAGCTATGATGAACACATCAACTCCACCATAAAGTCTGTTAACAAAAAACTTGGCACCCTCTATAGAATCAAATCCTTCCTTACCCCTTCTGCAAGAAAAACTATTACTCAAACCCACCTCATTTCTACCCTTTTCTATGCCTGTGTTATATATACTAACCTTTCCAAAAACAACCTCTCTAAACTCTCCACCTGTTATAATAGCATAGCTAAATTCATCACAAGCTCCCCGTTTAAAACTCACCACTGCCTTAACCTCAAACAACTAGGATGGCTAGAATTGAAAAACCATATACTCTGTCAACAATTACTTATTACTCAAAAAATCCTATACCACCCTAACAACACCCCTATCCTCACCAATCTAATTACACCCTATATAAATCTATCCACAATCCGCTCTGCTAATAAGCTTCTAGTTTCCTCAAATAAAGCTAATAACAAAGCTGGGGATTCACTCTTCTCAAACACTGCAGCAAAAATCTGGAACCAGCTTCCCTCAGAATTATCTACCCTTGCTTCTACTTCTCTTTTTAAAAAACATCGTAAAGAACATCTAAAAACTCATTGGCTTTGTCCGTGCACTAACCCAGACTGATACTTACCCCCTTCCCTACTCCTTTAACCTAAGTCTCCAAAACTAGTTACTACTCTTTCTTTGAATTATGAGAATAACACTTGTGTTCTCTTCCCTACCTGAGACTTGCTCATACCTTCTACTGTGTTTTGTATAATTATTTAGTAGAATTTCTATTAAATCTGCTATAGTTTAAAAATGTATTATTATTACTCTTTTTAGACTAATACTAGTCTATACTGTAATCCTGTATGTTTCTATACATTGTTAACTGTTATAGTGCAAAAATGTATTATTATTACTCCTTTTAGACTAATACTAGACTGTACTGTAATCCTTTATGTTTCTATACATTGTTAACTTTGTCACTGTTCATGCTTGGAGCTTTTCTCCCTGGGCCTCTACTGAAAGTGGACATATATCCAGCTAGACTAGCCTGGTTAACAAATGTAAAATAAATAAATAAAAAATTGTGTCTGTGCTGCTTCAGCTGCATGGTACTGCTGCTAGCAGAGATATTCAGACATGTGTACTGTTATACGCAGTGATGTTTTCTGTCCTCATGTACTGTCATGTGGACATTCTAGCTCACAGTGATGACTTAGAGGACAAGGGTGACTGCAGCTGTATCCGGTATTGCGGGCAGACACCTACGTATTCATGGTAAGTTATGCCATTCTGGAGGGGGTGCTGCAGATACTTGATGCTGGGTTTGTGTATCCAGTTCAGCACCTTGGTACAGTGCTGGCAGAGGATCCCATACTTGTATGCCCATCAACATGGTAGTATGGCCTTATCTTGCTGTGGCAATGCCTCACAGCTGTACAGATTTGCACAGGTTAGCCAGAGGCAGGTGTCATGGGTCAGGACATTTACCCTATTGTGGTGTACAGGCAGGTGTGTAGCCACCCATTTATGTGTTTGGATCCAAGGATAATGTGTGTACACAGCTTTGTGTCGGACCCTACACATTTCATGCTGCCCATGCTCCCACACCCCCCCTCTCTTATTCTAACCTCTTCCATATATTATGCATACATTCTCTGATACTTTCCCTAAGAGTATCACCACATCACAGGTATGTGTTAGGGTTGGTCCACAGTTCATGCAGTGGGACATGATGGGCATTTGATTGTGGTTTGTCCACATGGCCTTGCATATGGCTTATGTGGAGTGTGTTATGTTGTTATTTGGGTGTCCATGACATAACATGCATTGGCAGTATGTGTGAGACCTGGGCCTTTGGCAGGCACCTGTGGGGCATTAGGTGTTGGTGCAGGCTAGATGTGGCAGGCCATTGCATTCTGTCAGTCCTACAGTCCCAGATCACCATACAGTATATTCCCCCGGGGTGACAGGGTAGGTGTGATAGTTGTTCATGCCAATACCTTCTATCAGTCTTGATCAGGTGGTGTGGATCCTGGCAGGGTGCTACCTACAGCTAGGGAGACACCTGCATGGGACACCAGCACTGCATGCTGCAGTCTTCCACTATTGCCATATACAGGTGGGGTCTTACTGTACCCATTCCCCACAACAGGGATATTGCCAGAGAAGTGCCTGTGGGTGGTGTTTGCGTGGCTGGGTGCATGTGTGCTATGGAAACTACTTGCATCTGCCACACAAATATGCATGGGGCATTAGAGTTATGCTGGCATGTGCAGGTACATCAGCTGATCCCCGATACATCAGTCCAGTGCTTGTATATCTAGCCCAACAGCCATGCCGTGTCACTCTTTAAGATGGTGGCACATATTACCACAATACCTTTACAATGGCTTACTGCTAGTATATGTTATACTGGTGGGGATTGTCTTTGGCACTGCAGTCGTGAGGGCTTGTCCCTGTTATCAGCAGTAGTGGCCAATGGCCACCAGGTCTTATCTCAACATGCATACATACTGACCACTCTCACACATTATGAAACACACACCATCCTAACACACACAGACCTGCATATTGTGCAACTGCTACAACCTATCCTGCTACCTTGGCCACCTACCTTGGCCTACAAATAATTGTGGGGGGGTCACACCTGACTGTTGTTACATTTCTACACAGGATTGGGGGGGCACACCTGACTGTTACTACATTTCTACACTGGATTGGGGGGACACACCTGACTGTTTCAACATTTCTACACATGATGGGGGCACACCTTACTGTTCCTACATGTCTACATAGGATGGGGGGACACACCTGGTATTTGTACACATTTGCTATGACTGTACTGGTATGCCAGATACTCCATTTCATTCTGTATTCTAAACTATCATACTGACTAGAGGCATATCAGTGTACTGCAGGTCTTAGCTTTGGTTGCCCTACATATTAGTGTCTGACTTCCTACCCTTCCTACTGCAAGGCTCCACCAGATGTGTCTAGCCACTGGAACTATGACTTGAGCATCCCAGACACACGCTCTATTATATGTCTGGTCTGTGCGTGTGCCTCATTATGGCGTTCTTGTTCAGGTGTGTGTGCATTTCTGATGGGTGTCATCAGCCACGGCTCCATTGTGTAACCAGCATCCCCCACTAGGAGACCGTAGGGGATGTCCCCATTGGCAAATCTCTGGCACAGCTGTATCAGATGCCAGATATGGGAATTGTGATAGCTTCCAGGGCACCCAGCACACACATTCATTACAATGCCCTGGGCATCACACACAACCTGGCAGTTGATGGAGGGGAGGCCCCTGCGGTTGATGTAGGTCCTACCCTGATCACCTGGTGGTGCTTTGATGCATATGTGCATACAGTCTATAGCACCCACTACCTCAGGGTATTCTGCTATTTGGTGTAAGAGACACATATTGCTGGACAACACCTCACGAGTGTTGAGGAAATATATGTGCTCACTGGCATGTGCTGACATGGCATCCTGGAACTGGTGGAATACTCTGGATGCTGATGTCTGTGAGATCCCCATGATATCCTCATTTGAGCTTTGGGAGGTACCTGTGGCTAGTATTTCTAGGCCTACACATACCTTGGTATCCACTGGGATGGGTTCCCCTCGGTCAGTTCAGTGTGTCAGGCTTGGCCGGCACAGCTCAACAATTTGCTGTAGGAGGTCCATGTCCACCCTATAGTGCTCCACACTCTCTTGCTCATGTAGCCCCTGGTAGGTTACCCTGGGTCTGTACACTGTTCTTCATCTCCTCACTGTGGGCTGATCAGCAGCATTCACATCCTCACCACCTTCAGCCTCTTGCACATGTTGTTCTATGTTGCCTGCTGCAGCCCCTATCATTTTGTAGTTTTCTTTGTTAAAAGTTCCCCGCTTGCATACATCGATTGTGTAGATTATGGGAAAAACCAGAGAGGAAGGTGTTTGCTTAGTTTATAGTAGTGTTTTGGGCTGGGCTGGTCTGCTGCCTGTGTAATTGGCTGATTCTGATACATTTCACCTGCCAGCTTTGCTAGTTCTCCTTGATTACCTTCCTACTGCTGTTTTCTCTTTCCACTGCCTTCCTGTTTAAGCCCAGGGGTGCGCCGCACAAACAGAGTGCTCAAATGTGCACAGAGCTGCTATTTCCTGGTTTAACTTTTTTTTCCTTTAAAACCCAGTGCGCGGCATGCACACCCACTTAGGCAATCTAAAGAGTGCTAGGCAGACTCAGACACACCCCCTTGCTTAGCTGTACTTAGCTAGGAGCAAACCTGAGCCACAGAGCTCCAATCTGCTTACAGTGTGCCTGACACCCCCCCCCCCATGATGTCAGCTAACTCCTAGGCTTGCACCAAGCTATTCCTGCTCTTACACTGTTGGGTGCTGACTAGCATGCTGGGGAAAACTGGGATTCACTATCATTCCCCTCATTTGCATAGGATTGCCTGCTAATGTAGAGTTGGATGTCTCACACTGAGCCTCCCCGCTTAGCAACCACTACTCACTGGCCATGTTGTCTTCTGCCTGCCGTTGACTTTCATGGCAGAGTAGTGATTTTAGTTAGAATGCTTATTTTAGGTTTATTTTATTATTTTCCCCCAATCCCGTTTGCACGCCGCTGCCCTACGCTTAATCAGCCGAGATTGGCAAAAAAAAATAAAAGTTGATTTTTTTTTATTTTGTAAGCTGTTTGCAATGCCAATTGCCTTATACGTGGCCATTGGCATGTTTCCTGACTGATATGCAGCCTTTATTTGAAGCTGTCAAGGCTCCATTTTGGATTTTGCAGAAATGCACTCGGTTACTAACTGAGTACATTTCTGCAGATTACACTAGTCCTGCACACCTGGTTTCAAGCTTCCTGGATTGCAATTTCACCTCATTTGCATGGATTTCTCCTGGAAATGGGGTGATTTGCATACAGGGGTTTAGTCCATGCAGGACTAGTGCAGGAGCACTCATGCATGCCCCTGTTCCTGGATCGTACAGCAGACATATTGCCTGCTAGAGCTCCTGCACTAATCCTGCACACCATGCAAGGCATGCAGAATCCGGGGGACAGTCTTTTCCAAAAAGCCAAGCTAAAATGATACAGCAGGTGCTGGGAAATCCTTCAAAAATATTGGCCATTGACTTCAAATCTCAAAACTTCTCATCATTATTCTGAATCTGAATTCCTGAAACTGAAAATTGTGATATAAAGGGGTGACTTGGTATTTCTGGTACCATACTATTTAACACACAGAATTGGCATTGTTCTCGAAATATGGAACATGTGAGAGGTATGCTTCTGTCTTTTTGAAATTCAAACACTTTTGGTTGTACTGAAAAATAAATTCCAAGTGTCATTAAATATGACAAATTTAATTAAACTGATAACTGTTAAGAATTTAGCTTCATGATTTGAGTACATTTTTCATTTTATTTATTTATTTGACATTTGTTTACCAGGAAAGTCCAACTGGGATAATATCCCATTTTCAGTGGAGAACCAGGGAGAAAAGCTCCACATTTACATAATATGGTTACAGTTAAATAAAGTTATTACAAAGCCTAAAACAGAAGAACGACATATTAACAGTAGTCAGTCAGACTATGTTATGCTACTGTTGTGTGATGGATAGCTAACTGGTTGTCTGACAGAACCCATGTGGTTAGAGTAGCAGGTGCCAGTTCTGAAAGCAAAACAGTTATCAGTGCTGTACCACAGGGCTCAGTTTTGGGCCCTCTCCTATTTGGCATATATTTCTCAGACCTTCAGGCCAGCACTTCTGGCCTATGGTTAACTAAGTTTGCAGATAACTGCAAATTGGGTGTTGTTATTTGATCTTAAATTGAGTCATAATTGCTCCAACATGGCTTAGACCATGGTAACAATTGGTGCAAGGAGAATTGTCTCAAATTAAAATGTAGCATAGTTAATTTTAGAAAGCAAAACAGTTATACTTACCATATAGGAGATGCACCCCTCCAACCAGACACTGTTGTAAGGGATCTGGATACTCTTGTTGATAATTCCTTATCATTTGACCATCATGTCTCCACAGTCATTCAGAAAGCCTTTTATCTGGTCCATCTAATTTCCAAAAGCATCCCCACTAAATCTTAATTCCCCTGCAATCACATCTTATCAGGCCCATTACTGAATATAACACACCTTTTGCTACGTGTTTATTTAAACATATCACATAACTTGAGAGACCTGAAAGATTCATAACTAAACAGATCAGCGGCCTCAAAAATCTTCAGGAGAGACTGGCAGCCCTTTCTCTGTACTCAGTCTCTTACTGACTCCTCTGTGGAGGTCTATGTCTAGCCTTTCATGCCATGAAAGGTCCAACCCTATTTGATCTCCTATTCCTTTGCAGAACTAATGGTACATCAAATACTTGGTTAAAGAAATTAAACATTCATCAGCAGATAAATACGACATGTTGGCATGATAGATTCATATTCCAACATATCCCTCACAGCTGGAACACACTTCCACTTCCACTATCTAGCAGATTAGCACCCTTGCCACTTTCAAGGTAAGCCTAGATAACTGGATGGATAGCCTCAAATTCTCTCCCAGCCTATCTTGTCTTGCCCTCTTTGAGGCTAGAGGGAAATACTGAATGGTTTTTTTTGGCTAGGTTTGAAATGGTCTGCAGACTGCTTACCTAGTACTTACTTAGGAACCTATGAGCCTATGAACTAAGTAAAAATTCAACTTCAGTTCATACAGTGTGAACCTATACATACATAGTGGAAATATTTGGATGGATATAACAAGATGAAAACGATCACTGTCAATAGTTAAAGTATTCACAAGCTGCAGTTCATAGAGATGACATTAAACACACTGAGCATACTCTTTGTAACAGAGATAACTAGATAAAATAACCTAAGCAAAATTATATTTGTTCTTCATCTATGGAATAGATCGACTCTTTTCAGAGGGAAGGAATTAGAATAAGGTATACCATGGGGTGGAAGGAGGGACAGAGTAGTTCAGCCTGGGTTAGTGCAGGAGCAGAACCAAGTCTTATTTAGGTAGCCTTTTAGTAGTTGTATAAAGTTGGAGAGATTAGAGGTAGATCTAATTTGCAGAGGTAGAATTCCACTTCTTAGCAGCAGAATATGAGTAGACACTGACTAGAGGATTTGTGGGCTTTATATAAAGTAAGATGTTATTCATTAGATTGAAGTAGTCTTGTAGGGTGGTTGGAATGGAGAATAGGAATAAAAGCAGGGCAGTCTTCAACTTTGTGAATAATGTGTGTGTGTGTGTGTGTGTGTGTGTGTGTGTGTGTGTGTGTGTGTGTGTGTGTGTGTGTGTGTGTGTGTGTGTGTGTGTGTGTGTGTGGAGATAAGCTGTATGTGATTTAAATGGTGAGGCAGTTTGAGCCATTTTAAAGCCTTAAGGGCAAAACAGTGGTGGCTGCAGTATTGATGGGTTGGCAAATTTTGCAGCCTTGTTATAGAATGCCTCCAGCTTATTTTTAACTGTAGCCTGAAGGTTGGTTAGTATGGGTGCTCCACGTAAGATAGATTGGAGAAGGTATGTAGTGGCAAGAGTGGTGTCAGTGGTGTTAAGGAAGATTTTCTGCCTGTAGAGCACTCCTACTTTTTGGTGAGTCTTTTCTATAGTCTTCTGTGAACCTCTTACTCTTGTTTCAGATAAGGTCATGTGACTATGTTAATCATGCTGGGAATGTAACCGCACAACTAAAACTGATATGTGCTTAAATCTTGTTAACTCATAGGGGAGGGGGACCTGACAGGTTTAATGCTACTTTGAATCCCCTGACTAGGTTATTTCAGCTTGGGGATCCTACTGACTCTGGAAATCCTTCTGTAGATTCTTGTTCTGCTCACACTGCAGAGCTCTGCTAATTCTGCTATTTCTTCTAGGGTTGTCCAACTTATTTATTTGTGCTGTGAGTCCCTTGCCCTAATTTTACTAGGATTTTAAACTCTATCAACCTGGTTGGGGACTCATGTTTCAACTCATCCTACCAACCAATTTTGTTTGGGCTTGTAGAATTTGTTGATTTTGTTTAGCATTGTTGATTGGAATCCTGTCATTACCTTTAACCCATTAAGGACATGCTCATTTTGTTAATCCTGTTCTCAGGGCCACCAAATCCACCAATTCCTTGAGTGGTGGAGGGAGAAAGGTCCTCTATTCATGCTGTGGTTATGCTGATGCCACTAATTCTGCTAAATCCCTATGCTTGCATTAGTTCTGTTAGGGGTCTGAAACTGTTAAGTCTGCTAAGGTGCCCCCAAAAGTATTAAGGTGACTCTGTTGTCCATTCATGTATTTGATTTACAAATTCACTAGTGTGAGATAATGCCAAACTTGCTGTCTAGTCACAGTCATGAGTTTGGTTTACTTAGTCATTGCTTGCTTGGAGTGAGTATATTAAATGCTTTCAATCTGCCTTTGTTAATAAGTGAATGACTGAGCAATTTTCCTTGTGATGCATTGTACTAAAATAAGAGTTAGCTAAATCTAAAGATGCAAGTTTTTTTATCCAACAGTGACAATTGGGGAGAGATGGGCAAAGGCTGCCAGCCTAGTCAAATATAATTTGATATATAATTCTGGCATTTGTAAATAAATGTAAAATACAGGCATGTTTTCTTCAGTGTAAAAGAGTACTATGAAATGTGGAACTGCAAAATATGTGACAACATTGCACTCTTCTGGCGCAGTGAAGCATGATGTGATCCTTTCATGTTAGAATTCGGCTCCGGTGAGTCTGGATGAAGGTTTCTTGCCCATTGCTTTAAGGATAAAGTTTATGACCAGAATTTACATATGGATGGCACTTTACTGTTCTGGTTTCTGTTAAAGCATACATGTGAAATGTCTTGTATTGTTGTAAGTTCCTGAGCAGGTGTTAGATTGCTAAATAATACAGTGTGTTTGCCTGGGAAAACCTAAGTGTCAATGTGATGTAATTTGGGAGGGACCCAGCAGGCATGTTTGTTAGTAATATTAAATTACTGTTTTCTCACAAGAGACTTAAAGCATTTTGATCTTGATATCCAACTTATCAGCACTCTGCCTTAGGCTCACATGTAAGTTTTAGCACTGTGATTTCTTGTAGGAATAGTTAAAGCTAGTAAAGATTAATTAGGTATTTTCCTTTGAAATCAGACCTGTCCTACTGTATTATTTTAAGTTTCTGTGTGATCTCTGAACTCTTAGATATATCTGTGGTGTAATAGTTTTGTCTTGTGTTTTGATTATTTATTATTAAATATTTTTAAAACCTTCTACCTGTGGCTGGTTTAT
The DNA here is from genome assembly GCF_019279795.1 of Protopterus annectens. NCBI lineage: Eukaryota > Metazoa > Chordata > Ceratodontiformes > Protopteridae > Protopterus > Protopterus annectens. The sequence goes on along the minus strand of NC_056733.1, from coordinate 158,450,591 downwards.
GTAGAGATAAATTATGCTTTAGAGTACAGTATATATTTATAGAGTTTACTGTCTAAGCCCTTCCAATAAGCCTAGACTGAATATTCACATTACCATTGGATAATAATATTGCACAGTAATAATTGGACACCCTTTTAAGGGCTTTTAGTAGCTGATATTATTAGCTGGGTAGTGGCAGGAATTACTACTATATGGTCTGGGTAAAGGGGCACAGCTGGAGAATCTGTGTCAGCCTTTCCCAGGAGTGTCTGTGAAGTTGTATAAATGCTTATCATAAAAAGTGTGTGTCTGTGTGTGTTGTGTCAGCTACTTAGGCAGGGACATGAAGCACTGGTTGGACAGAGAGGGTACTGGAGGTTTTAGCTTGCCCAGCTAGGCTGGGACCTGTACCCAATAGCTGTGCCATTGGGGAGTCTTACTGGGGACCTGGTGATCAAGGGAGCAACCAGCCCCAGACTGACTGTGATCTCTGTGTACACTTAAGGGAAATTGTACTTTACTGTGTGTATTAGTTATCCTTTCCTCTCTTCTATGAGATGACCTCTCTGGTGTTAGTGGTGAGGATTGAGGCTCCTTGATTGCTGGGCCATGGCATGGTCATCACATCAACATTAAAACAAGGAGTGTTTATGTTTATTGTCTGCTTGTCATCATGTTAAATCATATTTTTTCAGGCAGGGAGGAAGTTGCATTTTTATTTTGGGGCACTAACATACTGATTGATAGATTATTGAGTTTGCTTTGGCTAATGGTGATGCTAGTATGTAAAATTATTATTCACTCACTGTAACTATAGCTTATTAATATTGCCAGCATACGGTTATTTGATTACTTATCTTTTATGTGAACTTCAACTGGGAGCAGAATATTGTGCTCTGGTTTATTAAACGTTAGATTAACCTGTGCACACATTGTTACATGAATGGCTAGAGTATGAAATATGTAGCAGGGACTGGTGTGAAATGTTTTTTGAACACATTATGATATTGTCCAGGTTGCATTCGCCAGTATATGGTATAGGTGAAAAAGCTGGTGGCGTGAATGGACTGCTGCAGCACTGGGCCTGCTAGTGTGAACACATGTCTGTAACAACACTGCAACTACCACTAAGTCTTTTGAGTTTGCTGTTTGACAGTGAAGCTTACTTGAGTCACAGCTACCTAAAGTATGGAAGCATTTATTTGCCAGGAAAGTGAAAAAATTGGATGGAGGATTCTCTGGAGGCAGGAAAGGAAGAACTAAAGTAATTTTAGAGGTAATGTGTTGGATTATTTGGCTGACTTTGAATTTAGTGTTGGAGCAGTGTATTGTGGTAGCATATTCCCTGCTATGTGGATTGTAGACTAACTTACTAGGCGTCCCCACAATTTTTAAAACATTGTCCCTCTGTAGAAATTAAGCATACTATACCCCCATCAATAATCAGCCAGAAATTTAAAAAGAGAAATTAGATCTATACTGCATTAGTAAACCAATCTACCAGAAATGGAGAAATAGCAAGGACCACAATAAGCCACAGCCCAGCTTTCTATTCATTCATGCTAACTGATCAGATGGATTTTTTTATGGATTTTTTTCTTATTTTTCCCTTTCTAAGATTATTTTCATTTTCATCCCATTCTCTTTAATGTATGTATACCCATGCCATTGTTCAAAATGTGAATATAATAAAGTTTTATTAAAAAAAAAGAATAAAGCAAAGACAGCACCTCAGGTCTCACAAAAAAACTTCCTAAAAGTCAGACATTACACTTTAACTGTAAGGTAAGCAGCCAGCATCAGGAGACTATCGACTGGTTATGTCTGAGACCCAGCAGAAATTAAAGATAAGTTGAGACAAGAAAACTGATAAAGGACTGAGGTGATTATGATAATTAGCTGAGAACAGTTTATGTGCTATTGGAGAGATTCTGTCAGACCAAAACTCTCAAGGTTCATTGTATTTACTGAGCTTTAGTTGGTTAAGAATGACAATTAATTTTTCCTTAAAAATAAAAAAATGAAAAACAAAAATGGATCGAGAAGAGTGCTTATGGTGTTGAAAATTAAAGGAAATGAAATGGCAGAAGAGTAAGATAAAAGGTAAGCCAAGCACATTACTACAGATTTGTTTTCTTTTGAATGTGGTATTGAGATTTAAACATAGCATATCTGAGCCAGTTAAGTATGACCTAAGGTGAGCATAAAGAAGCCATCTGACAACAATGCTTAAAATAAAATTAATGTAAACAAGCAGTACTAAAGTTTGTTTCAACGAGAAAAAAAGGGAAAGCAATTTTTTCTACTTAAATATGTTCTGTCTGCCACATCATAATATACCTACTGTAAGAGGAAAGGTTCTTTGCTGTTCTAAACAGTATGAAAAATGTGTCAAAAGAAAAATGAAAGATAATTGTAAGTTCACTGAAGGGGCAGTTTGCATCATCTGTATTCTGCACAAGCTGTAGTTGTATATCATTTCCATTTTCCCTTCAAGAAAAAAAGTTGATGGATTATTGTAATGGTGCAACACTTATTTGAGTATCTGCTTTGTAGAAAAAAATATTTATGAAGGGTAATCCGTGGAAGTGTATTGCATTTCAAGTTTGGCATCTTAGATTTACAAGCCTGTAAATTAAGTAGAAAAATGATACATCTTGGAAAATAACACAGCTTGAATGAAATCCAAACAGTTGCACTTAATAGAAAATAGGAAACCCATTTTCTGAGAGTCTAATTGTGCACTATTGATGTTTTTCTTCACTGTTAAGCTATATTTATGATTAAAGTTTTATGGCAAAAAGTCTATTTATTCGTCTTGCAAGATATATCCAATGTAACCACACTGGTTTATTTTTTGAATCACAGTTTAAAACTAATGGCCTTTGTTAAAGCAAGATAATCCATGAGCGCATTATTGCTTTTTGTATGATGTTGTCACCAACTCTGGTGTAAAATATTCTCCTTAAACAGGCACAGTAGTCGTACTACAAAAAGCTGCTAATAAAGAAAATAAAACATATTTTTAAGCATCTGCCAATATATGATTTTTGAGTATGCATCCTTCTATTGTAAATTCACTTTTTTATAAATTTCACTTGGTTGTCTGGTCTAAATTTTGTACGGAATCAAGTTTGATGGCAACACCGCTTTCATATTAAAGTGGTCATGGGGACAGCATATGCAAAACAGCCAACATAAAATAATAAACCAATAACATAGCTGCCCTTAAATTAATAAATAAATGAATCAGGGTAGAATATCTGAAAGTCACTTACAGCTAACAGGGTGAGCTGGTCATCTTATCCCATTGTGTCTTCCATCAGTTTTCTTGCATTAAATGACACCTATGCTCAGAAACAGAAGAATACATATTCTGTTTATATCTTGATCTGCTATGCAATACTGATATCCCTGTATCACTCTAAAAGGGTGTCATTATCATTTATTCTATTTCAGCATGACGTGATAGAGTCAAACAAAACTGCTGTTGCTTTGACCTAAGCGTCTTTTTTGCCTGAGTGTACTCTCTGTCCCCCAGAATATGATTTATTTGACCCATCCCTGTTCAGTGCACTCAATTCTTTACATTTTATCCTTTTTTGCCCCCCCCCCCCCATCTTCCCACTGACATCATGATCCTTCATCAAGGTATTTCCCCTTCTCTGATTGATGTTCAGTCACTCCTGATACTGGAGACAGGTCAGGGATCATGGGCCATGTTCCTGCAGAAACTCAGGAGATTTTTATATTTTACCTAACCCTTCTCCCTTGTGGTCAGCAAGTATAGTGCACGATACCCTGTGCTAGGCTCCTACTCTGGTGCACACTTCTGCCAGCCCATTTAGCTACAAAGTGATGCAATCCTTGGTTTGTCTGCTCTGCTGCAGCCACCTTCTCACAAAGTGAGAGTGGATACCTGCAATCTGACCCACAGGTATCACTTCTGTCTTCTACAGTGCAACATTTAAAAACTCCACTCACCTGGATGGCCTAGCTGACATCAGCTGCTGACATCAGCTGCTGAATTCCAACCCCCCCCCCCCCCCACCTAGTTCAAGTACCCGGGCTTCTAATCAAACACAGGTTATGTGAGTTGCAGTGACAGTTCTATCCATTTGTGCCATAAACTAATCCATTTGCCACTTTTCATTACCTTAATATGGCCACATCCTAAAGCAGCATGGCTTTGACTGTCTCTGTCATCAGTATCAATAGAGTGTTTCAGTGACTCCCTTTAATTTTCCTTATTTTCAAGCTATTAACCAAACTTTTATGGCACTCCTTTTTTGTTTCAATGGATAGAAATACTTAATTGCTTGGTTTAGTTAAACCGAGACATTAAGTATATTTATTGAGCAATAGTCCTGCAGGTATGCTGCATGCTGTGACATGTTTCCTAAGAAAGTAACTGAAGTTTCACAGAAAGACAAAATGATGCACAGAGATGCTGAAGAACTGGGTAAAGAAAGGAAAGAGGAATGTTTAAATAATGTTTTTTTCTACATAACATTTTAAACACTGGATTGATGGGGTAGAAAAACTTAGTACCAAAAGTAATTTTACTCTGAATTTATTTCGACAATGGGATGTCCTTTTCCTTGTATGACATCCAGAACTGCATATGATATTCAATGTGTGGTCTGACCAACGTCATATAACATGGCAACATTTTGTCATTGTTGTTGGAATCTGTTGCCCTGAGGATACACCTCAGCTTTTTGTTTGCTGTTGATACAGCCTGTACATTTTAAATGTAATGCTAATGCCAGTCCAAAAAGCTTTATTCCTTCTACAAGACCTGTTCTATGCCCTTTGTATGTAATACTGGGAAAAGGAGTGGTTTACAAGACTAGAGATCCTTCAACATCTGCCCTGTGCTGTTCCCTGATCTGGTGTACCTCGGCTGTCAGTTTATTTATGCCCTGTCCTGTTCCCAGATCTGGTGTACCTCAACTGTCAGTTTATTTATACCTGGTGCTGTTCCCAGATCTGGTGTACCTCAACTGTCAGTTTATTTATGCCCGGTGCTGTTCCCTTATCTGGTGCATCTCAACAGTAAGTTGAGCAAAAAAAAAAAGGTCATTTCCATGTGTCACTCCAAAGGTCCATTCTCTCTCCTATCCTCAGGATTCAGATGTTTCTGCTCTCCTCAGCTATAAATTGAAGAGCCAATAAAAAAGTCCTGCTATTACTTTTAAAACTGGCAAGTGGTTTGCTACAGCTTATACCAGTTATTTCAGTCCTGTACTCCTTACAAAAACAGTATGGAAATATATTTTTATACCATCATTCAGAAATGCCATTACAGAAATGAATATTGGTACTACATTACCAATTAATCAGCATCTCCTAATTGCCCCTACCAACACTTGTCGTCGGGGTGGTTTCCCCATCATCCCACCCTAAATACCCTTTGTTAAGCTCCAATAAAATAGAGGGATAAAGCCCTGGCTATTGTCCAGGTGACATGAGTTCAATTAGCAGCTTGGGCATTTGAAAAGGTTGGCTTGAGAGGATGGTTGGGGTCTAACTTGGATTGAGAGTGGGGTAGAGCCACTGCGTACAACTACAGTGGCCTCAGAGGAGGGGCAGAGTATGTAGATATAGTCTCAGGATGGGCTTGTGATGCATCTGTCTGCTGGTTGGCATGGTCTTCATTGAGCAGGTGCACAGGAGCATACAGTTGCACAAGAAGCGGCCCCCCAGAGTGATATGGGTAATGCATCTCACCACCTAAGGGGTGAGAGTAGGACTTCTCAAAAATGCCCTGACTGCCCGGATGCCAGTTGATGGCACAAGCAGTCCTCATTGCTGCCAGAATGATGGCCTGTCCAGATGGCTTTCACACTTCCATAGTGTACTGCACTGGATACGGTACTGTTCAGTGGAATGAAAGGACTACATTTGATTGGGACAAGTTTGATTACTGGTAGACAGGACAAAAAGGATACAGAAAAATAAAACAAAAAGTTCTTAGTCAGTCTTAAAGAACCATGTGGTCAATGGCTCCCATGCTCAGCTCTTTCATTTATACAGCATCTGTGGGCCATTCAGATCATCCTTCAAATTGACCATGTGATTGGTCCAGTTAGTAAGTGCATTTTATCTTTTATGAGGAAAGCAGGTATTATAGCAATAACCCACGCCTGGGTGTGGGTAATGCTAAATTTACCCATGGTTGGCATGGTTTGGTCCCGAGGCGGCCCGGACCAAACAAAGCCAACCGTGGGTAAATTTAGCATTACCCAGGCGTGGGTTATTGCTATTATACCATGACATTATTTAAGAAAAGAAACTGTTACTTTTCTTAAATAATGGCATAGTATAATGCCTGTTTACTGCCCTTCCGCAGATGTCTGGCATCCGCGGCAGTTCTGATGTACTGCGCGCCTGCGCAGTACATCAGAGCTGTGGCAAAAGCGGAGAAAGCAAGATCTCCGTTGCTTTTTAGTGTCTCACTATGTTAAATGAGTTTAACATAGCGAGACAGTTTTAAAATAAGCAACGGAGATGTCCGTTGCTTATTTTAAAACTGTCTCGCTATGTTAAACTCATTTAACATAGCGAGACTAAAAAGCAACGGAGATCTTGCTTTCTCCGTGCTAAAACACTGTCTCGCTATGTCAAATGGGTTTAACATGGCGAGACAGCTAAAAATAAGCAACGGAGATCTCCGTTGCTTATTTTAAAGCTGTCTCGCTATGTTAAACCCATTTAACATAGCGAGACAGTGTTTTAAAAAAACGAGTTATACTAATGGAAAAAAGTCCGGGCGACCGGACCTTTTTCCATTAGTATAACTCGATTTACAACGGGCACGCTGGCCAATCAGCGTGCACGTTTTGGGGGGGTCATGGTATAATATAAGATTTCTGTTTACTGGCATTAAATGGTTTTGTGGTTGAATGTGCTGTGAACTTGTATAGTCATGATAGAAAATCAATGCCAGTGTTTCACCACTGAGCAACATCTGAATCTACTTCTGTGTCATTCCCCATCTAATACAACTCCTAGGTAATATAAAATAAAGACTTTCACTAGGGGCTTTGTCCCATCCCCCTTTATTATATACTACCATTTCCAAGTTTGTCATGAATTTAGCTTACTGAAAGTCAGGGAAATGCACTAAAGAGTGAAATGTTGGACTTCTACAGCTGGCCAGCAGTATATCACAAAAGTCACTATTATAGGATGTTCACTGATGGACAAATATTGTTAAATTCAGTATAAGCCAATCAGTATTAGTTTTCTATGCACTTCTATAAGACAGTGAAAGACCATCTCTTGGTAAAGTGCTCCTAAAAATTAGTTCTCTAGTACGTCTGACTTTTCAAAGATTGAAATTACATAAGAGAAATTTGTGTTTCATTGAATGCATTCAGTAATGTTTCAATATACTGTAGTGCCTTCAAAGGGGAAATTAAGGTTTTATTTAATGACTCATTCAATGCATCATTCTGAAGTGAGTACACAAAAGGCATTTGTTAAACATAGGTATTTAAAGTCAATTCCCATCTTCCTGATTTCATTGACATATTAACAGCTTTAATAATATGTTTTAAAGTCTTTTACACCAAACTGACAGAATAATCATTTCCCTTTGTCCTTCTATGATATAAACACTTTTGTTTTCTCTAATGAGTAGACCTGAAAAATGGGGGCAGGTAACTGAAGGGATGTTGCTTTGAAAATATAGAATAATATAGTCATTTCTCTTTTTATTTGTTTTTCTGGGCCTAGAAATATAACTGTCACCTATAAAGAACCTATAGCTTTTGTTCAGTGGGCCTGGGAGATTTCAGTAGGTTTACTGCAAAGCACTTTTTTGTTAGCAATTGCCTTTTCACTCTCATAGAAGCATAAGGGAAAATCAGTTTTATTTGCTCTGGAATATAGCAGTCTTATCTTCACTTTGAGATAATTTTCCACATGTCGGCCAAAGACAGATGGAGCTTAAATGCGCATTACTAAGATTTAGTTCTTTTATGACATCAGAAAAATGACAAAATATAACCAGGAAAACGTTTGAACACTTTTGCTTGACACATGACTCTCACTGCATTCCCATCGACACCTATAGGTAATCAGAGTGGATCAGAAACAACCGGTTGTGCCTTCTCTCCCCAAACATTCTAGGAAAATCATTCAATGAAAGCATCAAAAAACATGGAAAAAATTCTGCTAGTGTGCTTTGTGAGTCAGTCATGCAAGATACTTCCTTGAAAAAATGGAGTTCTGAAAGAGTCTACCTCCTGAATGAATCTATTTGTCTGAGTTCTCAGATAGAGGAATTAAGTTAATAAAAACACCAGTCTTTTCAAAACAACTTAATTTAAAATGAATTCACAAGGCTGAAAGAATTATCAAAAGGTCTGAAGCATTAGATGATGCAGTGGTGCAGGGGTTTGCTTTAACTCATAGCAAGAAGTTCTCCAGTTTGCTTCTCAGCCGGGGTGCCTTCTGTGTGGAGTCTGCATGTCCTTCCTGAGTTCATGTGGGTTTTTTCCCACATTACAAAGACATGCATCTAGAGCATTTCTCCCTGGGCCTCCACTGAAAATTGGTTTGTTCCAAGTCGGGCTTTCCCAGTAACTAAATAAAATTTGTATCAATACTATGTTTACCAGTTATTCCTTTCTCTTACACAGAGATTAAGGAGAAAAGTGTTTTGCACTATTTACATTAACTACAAAAGAATATTTTTACTAAAACAGTTTACTGAAATTTAAAACATTATTAAAAAAGAATTATACAGATGTGCATTCTGAAAGGGTGCGTTTTTTAAAAAGTGACTAATACTCACAACCAGCTAGCCAGATATGTACATCAAACATGCAGAAGTTTCAGGGTAAGCCCCTTACTTCACATTTCACCACTAAATGCTCTCAATCCATACAAAATGTAAACTCATCTCATACAGACAACAAAATGTCCTTGTAAGTTACACCATAACCACCCCAAAATTAGTATATTATTATTTGATTTCCTAACTGGATAATTGAATGGGGAACAGGAAATTCATTCCTGGTTTTGGCACCTATGTCTCTAACGGACACAGGCAGCCTGTAAATGGTTAATCTCCCAGGTCCCTGCATTCTCAAGCCCCTGCTTGCACTTATCAAGGGTATCAGAACTTGTCAGAGATTTGGGATGCATGGCTAGGCTTAAAAAGGCCCTTGTGGTCATTAGCCTAGTACACACCTATAAAGCCATGAAACTGTGAAGTGGGCAAAATGTCACAGGTTCATAGGCTCATAGGTAGGTACTAGGCTATCTGCCCAAAGGCATTTATAAGCCTAGCTGGAATGTGTTGGCTTTCGCCACCCCCTTAAATTAGTTCCCTGTGCCTCTGTCCAGCAGAGCCATTGAAGTGATCCCTGGGGTAAACTTTCTGTTTCCCATCCACTCGTCAAGGTTTCTCTTGAAGAGGGTTAGCGAGGAGCCCTGCCTAATGTAGATTGGAATCTTGGTCCAAAGCATGGGAAGTCTCTGGGACAGGAATCTATCCCTCCAGCATGTCCTATTTATTGTTGTGGTGAGGTTTAGATCCCTGGAGCGTGTGGCTTGAGGGGATATGGTTTTCTTTAGGTGGAGTATATCCATCAATTCTGGGTTAGACATGGCCTTGTATGTCAGGCAGAGATCACCTCTGAGGAGGCGGTATGCAACCGAGTACAGCTGGAGTTTCTTCAGTCGAGCTGCATAGGGCATCTGCTTGAGGCCAGTGATCCTCTTGGTGAGGAACTTCTGTGGTCTTTCCAGTTGTTGCAGGTTTCTTGTAAGGTACATCCCAATTGGGGCATTGTACTTTATGATGGGTCTGATGAGTGATGCGTAGAGGGGCCTAATGACCTCTTTCGATCTGGATGCAAACCCTTTTTTGATTAGGTGGGCCACATAGAAGGATTTTCTAACCACTTTGGCAATGTGATTATCAAAGGAGAGGTTACTATCTACTTGGGTCCCCAGATCCCTTATTATGTCTTCCGTATTTAGGGGGCTACCACATATGTGGTAGTTTGTGGGTACTTTGTTTTTTCCAAAGGGGATGACTATGCACTTTTTGGCATTTAGCTTGAGGCCATGGTTTTGACACCAGGTATCTGTCTCAGTGAGACCCTTTTGGAGGATGTCTGTGTCAGACAGAGAGTCAATTATAGCCCCTAGTTTGCAGTTGTCTGCGAACTTGGTCAGCCATAATCCTCCTGTGCTTGCCTGCACCTCTGAGAAGTATATACTGAACAGGAGGGGTCCTAGGACTAAGCCCTGGGGAACACCACTTGTAACTGGTTTAGAGTCAGACCTAGCTCCCACAACTCGTACCATGTGGGTTCTATCTGTGAGTAAGTTGGCAACCCATCTCGTGACGTAGGGGGTTTTGTTCAGGCTGGTGAGCTTGTCTATAATACCTGAGTGGGGAATGGTATTGAAGGCCTTTGCGAGGTCTAGGTAGGCTGTGTGGACCACCTTTCCCTCGTCTATAGCCTTGGTAACTGTCTCAAAGAAGTCCAACAGGTTTAGAAGGCATGATCTTCCCTTAACAAAGCCGAACTGGGTAGGGTCCAGTGTTTGAAGGTTTCCAATGTCTCTGTTAATGAGATCCATGATGATGCGCTCCATAGCTTTGCAGACCAAGCTAGTTAGGCTTATAAGGCAATAGTTCCCGGGGTCCATTGGGGCTTCACCTTTGTGGAGCAGAATAACCATTGCTGTGGGCCACTCTGTGGGCATGTAGCTTGTGGAGAGGCTGCGTTTAAACAGTGTGTTTAGGTGATGGGTTAGTTCATCTTTGAGCTTGTGTAGTACGCAGCCTGGGACACCGTCCGATCCCACTGATGTTGTGTTTTTGACTTTGGAGAGGGCTATTTTAACCTGAGTGTCTATGATTTCAGGGGCACTACATTCTTCTGGTATAGTTATGGACCCTTTTGGGGGTGAGTGGGGGGTGACCTTTACACTGAACCTGTCTGCCAGGATGTTGGCTATATCGGTTGGTTCAGTGTATTTTGTGCCATTCTGCACTAACTCCGAGCAGATCTGAGAATTGCCACTTAGATTCTTGACATAGCTAAAAAATGCCTTGTGGTTATCTTTGGAGTCCATGGCAATTTTTCTATCGAAGCTAGCCTTGGATGATTTTATGAGAGAACGTAGTTTCTTGCTGATACTGATCAGGGATGTCTTCCTTCTTGGGATTTTACTCTTTTCTGTACTAGGTTCCTCCTTCTATTGTATAGCTTGTTTATGGCAGGGGTCCACCAGACTGATTTCCTTTTCTTGGAGGAGTGAGTCTTGGTTTTGTTTGGGATAGCACAATCCATGCATTCTTGTAGGTGCCCGTAGAGTGCATTAGTAAAGGATTTTGCAGCTTGGACAGCGTTGTCTTTTAGCATGGGGGCTTTGAAACTTCCCACCTCGGTCTTAAGTAATGTGAAGTTTGCTTTTGAAAAGTTTTTCACGGTGGTTTCTTTGACTGGGGGTGGTGGCGGAATGTGGATATCCAGAGTGATTAGTTTATAGTCAGATCTAACCAGCAAGAGGTTGACCTCCGGTGTGGAACACCGGTCGCCCATGTTGGTGATGACCAGGTCCAATATGTTGTCACATCTGGTGGAGGTATGACCAGTTGATCCAGGGTGTTTGAGTTTATAAATTCTAGGAAATGTTGGGCAAGGGAGTTTGTACTTGAGTAGTTCTCCCAGTTAATGTCTGGGTAATTGAAATCACCCAGTATCAGGGTGTTTGGTAGGACCTTTATGTTTCCTAGTGTTTCCAGGAATGTGGAGTGGGAGTCCTGGAACATGGTGGGTGATCTGTTGCAAGTTATAATTTGAATAGCAGTTTTGCCCGTAGTTAGTTGCATGTGGATGATCTCTGAAGCATCGTGCTGTGCCTCTAACCTGGAGGTGTGGGTACCCTTGATGAATATGGATACTCCCCTGCCTTTTGTATTTATGTCCGGGTTTTGTGGCCAAAATGTGTGGTATGAGTTGTAGCCTGGTAGTGCTGGGATGCTCTCTAGAGCCTTAAACCAGGTTTCTGTTACTGCACATATATCGATTTTCTCCATAATGAGGAGTGGCTTGAGTGCAGGCATTTTGAGGTTTAGACTTCTGGCATTAAGCAGCATTACCCTCAGTTTTTTGTTACTTGTGCTATTTATGGTGGTAGGTTTGTCTTTTGAGCCTTGCCTAAAAAAGGCACTATGGGGGTGGCAAGAGCCTTGGCCAGTATTTGAAAGCCTAAGGGTGACAGGTGCAAGCCGTCTCTAGTGAAGCAGTGTGACTTGTCGAGCATGTCATCCCAGGCTGACAGACACTGGATCCCCTTTGAATGACACCAGAAGCTTAGCCAGTTGTTGAAATTGATAATTTTTTTCTCTATACCATGGTATCATTCTTGGTGAGGGCGGGATGCTACTCAGGGTCAGGGTCATACCGGCCTGGGCTACATGATGAGAGAGCTCCTCCATGTCTCTTTTCATGTAGTCCAGGGAGGTACGGCTCAGTTCATTCACACCAACATGGACAATGACAGAGTCATATTTGTAGTTGTTCTGGAGTGACCTGAGTGCTTGTGTTATGTGGCGGATCCTGGCACCTGACAGGCAGCTAACAGTAACCTTCTCCTTGTTCAGCCTAGTGAGTGGGACATCAGTGTGCCTGACTATAGAGTCACCTATTACTAGTGTGTTCGGTATGTTATTTTGCCTTAAGGGCTGTGATTGTGTGGCACACTGGTTTTGTGAAGTATGTGTTTCATGGTTTTTGTTGGGGGGTGGAGGTTGCTTGGATGTCTGCTTTGGAGGTCTCTATTGCTTTTGCAGATTTTTATTTAGAGCCTCTGAGTATGTTTTTGTGTATTTATGTGTGTTTTTTGCCAGTGCTGGTTTCATAGGTCTATGTGAGACTGGTGGTGTGATGCAAGTAATTCCCTTCTCTTCTTGACTGCCTGGTCCAGTCTTGGGTTGAGAGAGCTTAGTCTCCAGTTTGACTGTATAACTGCATCTCTCGCATGTATTAGTGTTTGGTGGAAGGAGGAGAGGGTTGTCTGTGTACATGAGGCAATTGTAACATTGCCTCAAAATGCCCAGATTCACCAGTTAGACTGGAGAGTACACCTGAAACTGCCCTTTGGACATGCCTGGATTGGTACAGTGAACTGTTTTACTGATTGGCTGGTAAGGTCAAATAGAGAGCCTTGTCCTTCTCTACAGTATAGGGGGGTCTAGTGCTAAGGTTTATTAGTGCTTGCTATGAGTTTTGGGCAAGTGCCGAGATGAGAAGTGAATGATTTGAGTGCTTAAGTTGAAAGTTTGTCTAGTTCCAAGGGAAAAATTGAAGAGAAGACTTTGTGGAGCCGGAAATAGTTATAACCTAGCTAACCGTCGCTGCCCAGCGTGCAAAACCGTGAAAATGCGGGTTTTATAGCAGGGAAATGAAAGAGATAGAAATTAGCCCAAAATGGCCAATAAACTACTAATTTCTGGGCTGAAACCACTCCTCCAGGGACAGATAGGCTGCTCAAAGCTTTCTCTCTCACAGTGAACAGAGAAACTTCCTTCTATCCAAGTAAGGTATGGGCAAACAAAGAAACTTGTAACACAGCCCTGAATTCAGCACTAACCTGAAAACTGGACTAAATTCACTTAGAAAGGTGGGAAAACAAGCATATTTTTCTTTTCTTTGTGAAAAATAAAAAGTATAGCATTGCATCCTGTCTGTATTTCCTTTCTTGTTATTCTGCAAATTACCTTTCTCTATCATTACTTTAGCTCTTGATTTCATCTCACTATTCCTCCTTCTTCAGCTACACCACTGCACCCACATGCCCATTCCAAATCTTTTCACCTTTTAAATCTGTACTGCTGTCATGTCATTTTCCTCTTAACCCATTTTCCCATGATATCCTGCCTCTTCCACTTAGCTATTGTCACACAGCATGAAGCAACCTCAACCTCACCTGTCCATCCTACCACCACTGCTGAAGGCCAGCACATTATCCATCCCCTTATCCTCCCCTCCGTTACCCTTATCAAGCTTCTCATCCTTGCTCATCCTATCCCAAAACACACACCCGCCTTCCACTATATGTCTTCCCTACTTTCCTTCCTTCAACTACCCTACAAGTTTCTTCACATTATCTATCTATATTGCACTTCTTGGTATTTGATATGACCTCATGGAAGACCAGCACCGGTTTGATTCAGGCCCAGATGGAAAATGTTAAGTATCATGAGGGAAACTGAAAACTGCACCTGATTTGTAATTGTCCACAAACTTGGTTAGCCTGAAACCTTGGATACCTGATTGCATTTGAGAAGTTGATGCTGAATACGAGTGAACCCAAGACCTGTGACTAGAGGAGAGGCCTTTACAATGTGAGTTCTGTTTATAATCCATTCTACTGTATTGCGGATGGTATAAGGGTTAATGTAAAGAATGAAAACTTTGAATATGATACCTAGTTAGGGAATGGTGTCAAATGACTGTGAGATCTAAGTAGACTGTGTGGGCAGTCTGGCCCTCATTTAAAGCTTACATTAGATTGTCAAAAAAAAAAAACTAACTTGAATAGACATGGTCTGCCTTTAACAAATCCAGACTGATTAGATAAAGATAAATGGTTTGGAGGCCACCTATGTTATTGTTAATTAGGCAATTAATTATGTGTTTCATGACTTTACACATAATGGTAATAAATCTTATAAGTCTGTAGTTATTGTAGCCTGTCACATAGCCATCCTTGTGGAAAGGCACAATTCTGGTTGTTCTCCTGGCTTCACATACATACATACACACATACATACACACATACTCACATACATACACACATACATACATACATACATACATACACACGTACATACATACATAAACACATAGCCTCTATGATTGCCTATGTAGTAAGTGATGGTTTAGTAAAGATGTTTCTTGTTTAAAAAAATAAACGCATAGCTTCTGGAAATACTTAGATCAAAGAGATTCAGAAGAGGTTGAGCTAAAATGATGCTTGGTGCATGCAAGCAGACAACTTGGAATATTGTCAGGATCACATGGTTTGGTGTTTTTGGTTTTGCAGAGTTCTTCTGTGACTTTATCTGGAATCATCACTGTCAGCATAGTAAGGGGAACAATTGTGTGGGCAAAAGGATATGTGGGGGTGTGGAACTGAAGCTAAATTTATCTGCAAATTTATTACTTATTCCTCAAGTCAGAGGTAGGATATGGCATTGGAAATAAGTCCTGATCTAAACTGGTAATTGCTTCCAAGTTCCTTAATGTAGCTAAAGAAGGCCTTGTGGTATGTTTGGTATTGATAACTACTCTAAATTCTTAACTGGATTTGCACTCCCTAATGTTTTTCCTAAGGATCTTGCTTAATACTTTCAGAGCACTTTACAATGAAGAAAAAGGGATCTTTCATAAACCAATATGAACTTTTAATTTTGCTTATAAATTTAATTTAAAGCAGAGTTCCAATATACAGGCTTATTTCTGAATTTATTGCAATGTTTGTGGTGAATAGAAGCGGCCTCATCAATACATTGCTTCATACGTAAGTAAAAATCTGTTGTGTAATGAAATCTGCCATTTAGGCTCATCTAAGATATTCATACTTAGCAATAAGGTGGATTTTGAATAATCTCAAAATATGGTAAGGTTTTTTTGAGGGCAGAGTCTTGTATTAAGAAAGCAGGATATAAATAGATGATCCGATTTAACCATGGATGTAGTAACATATAGGGCAGTACAGGAGGATGAGAAGTTGGGAAGGCTAACACTCCTTGCAGGGATGGGGACAATTTGCACTAGGAAGTAAGCATTTATAAAGTCAAGGAATCTTTGGGGCTATTTGTGTTTCGTTGCATAGTTTACTAAGTTGGTTGAAAGGTAATTAAAGTCTCCCATGATGGGGGTATTTGGTTTTATGGATAGCTTTTTTTGAATAACCTTAAATAATCAGTATGCTCTGAAGGGGACATGGAAGGAAACCTTTGTTAGAAAAAATGTGGTAAACAGTTTTGATGAGATACTCCACAACCTCTATAAACTTTAGGCTATTATTGAGAAAGACATAAAATGAGGCAGCAGGGATCCTAACAAATATGGATATGCCTCCACAGTTCCCAGTGGTCCTAAATCGATGGTAGGTGTAGTACCATGTTAGGGAGGAATGACTTCTCATTGTTCTGAAACCAAGTCTCCATAGCTACACAAATACCTATATCTTTGGGGGGGTGAAGTAGGCCTGTATATTAAAAATTTTGCTAGTTAAATGTTTAGCAGAGCAACCTGGATTTTATTTAAATAGGAATTTGATAGATAGGTACAATCTTTAGTTGAACATTACCTAAAAAGCCACTATATAGCAGTAGCAAAAGGTCTAGCCAATACATGAAAGTTATGTGACAAGAGGTGCAGGACATCCTTTACAGGCAGGAAAATTGGTTGGCCATTTACTCCCAGACAGGCACACTCACTCACACAGACACACACACACACACACACACACACACACACACACACACACACACACACACACACACACACACACTCACACAGACATACACATGCAGACATACACACACACACGCGCGCACACACACACACACACACACACACACACACACACACACACACACACACACTCACGCACTGGATCTCTGTAGAATGGCAACAGTTAACAAGCCAATCACAATAGCCAATTATTTTTCTTTCTTATTGAGGAAAAACTACCACTTAACTGTAGTGGCTTAATTTACCTAGAGATATAAGTGAAACCTCCTTACATTACACAGTGTTCAAACAGTCAAGTGCAATTTTTTACTGTTTGTCACCATTAGTCAGGTCTAGGTGATGTTAGACTAACTCTCCTACAAACACTGTGCCCTACAGCAACAAAACCAAGACATTCAACTACTAGCACAGAGGCCTTTAAAATATATTGTTCCTACTTCTGTAACAGCAGAGTTGTCCCTGTTTATGTTAAGTCACTGATTGTCTTCTCTGCCTCTTGAGAAGTTTTCAAACCGCTTCATTCACCCTCACTAGCACTCAGGCTCACTCCACTCCCCTACCCTACCCCCATATCCCACACACCACCCACATATTCCTCTAACCAACACCATCAGTTCCCTCTAGTAGGAAAACAATCAATACAATTACTGCCAATAGTAACACCCACTCTAGTTTACCACCCAAACCTCTCTCACAAATTGTCTTAATCCTTGCCTTCTATAACTATCAAATGATATCTCTACAACCAATTCACTACCCTCCTAACATTTTTTATCCTCATTTACAACAAAGATAAGACCCAAGTTAAATAAGATGCCCCTAAGTCAGATTATGTTACTATTTCTCCTAACTCTACTAGGCAATTATCACCAATTATCAAATCCACCTCCTACAAATACTTAGGAATTCGACCAGTCCTCACGAAGAATGTCAACATCTACCCAGCCTGTCTTTCTCCATAACACCCTATCTCTACAAACAAACCACATCTGATTTATTTTTCTATAAATATTTTAAAACTAAGTATCCAAATTATTATCAAATATCAAACCAAGACCAAAATATAACTGGCCACACTCTTTCCTCTGTAAAATATCAATTCAAACAATTAGTGGAGATATTCACCCCGACGCTGGTCCCACTGTTAATAAAACCATCACTTCCAACCCCAAAAGGAACCAGTCACCTAATACAGCTCAGCAAAAAAACAGAATCCAAACTCACCATATTAAATTTGAACCTAAGACATATGTGCAATAAAATCCAAGATATACATGCCTACCTTGCCACATAAACTCCTGATGTAGTCATAGCTACTGAACCCTGGTTAAAAAAAGAAATAAAAGATAATGAATCACCCCAGGACACAATATACTCAGGTATGACAGGCAAAATAAGCATGCAGGTGGTATAGCAATTATCTATAAAAATTCCCTAACCATTACCTTACTTCCACAGGAAATACACAAATTTAGCAATGCTGAACTACTAATAGCACTCCTAAAGATCAACAAAAGGAAAACTATATGTTTAACAGCAATGTATATACCACAAGGGAATAACACTGAAAAAGATGAAAGCATCCTGTAATGAAGAAACCCAACAAATTAACCATGAAGCTATAATACTTGGAAGCTTAAATACAGACTATCAGCTCATAAATTCCATTACCCCCACTGAATCCATAAACTTGTACATCTTCAGACAATTGATAAACACACCTAATAGAATCAATAAATGTTCAGGGAGACAGTCAACGTTAGATTGAATTCTTACAAACAAACAAGACAAACTGACAAATGTAGGCTGCCTTTCAGATAGTAAATGTGACCACATGCCAACATATGCTATTAGAACTCACCATAACCGAGATAAACATATTATCTATAATCAAATATGAAACTACAACCAATTTCAGCAAATATATTTTCAATGAAACACTAAAAAAGTATAACTGGGATGCACTTAGAACAATGTGGCTAGATACTGTTGTAGAACACTTTAATAATGCATTCTTACAGACCTTAAACAATCTAGCTCCAGTACATAATAAAAGAGTAAAGTCCAACCCTGCACCATGGATGACAAAGGAAACAAAAAAATGATAAAAGGCGATAAAGCCTGGAAAAACTGGTATAAAAATAGAACTCAAAATACCCTCCAGCAATTTAGACATCTTAGAAACCTTGCAAAACTCCATGTCAAACAGAATAACCAAAGTATACCAACCTACAAGGCATTTAGACTCTATCCCCACACAGTTTAATTCCTACTTTACACATCAATTTTAACTCTCTTAAACACTAACACATCTGCTCTGCTCGCTCTATGCCATCCAATCAAAACTACCCACAACTCTTCAATTTCAGTCCAGTACCTACCTCACTTGGAAGGAAGTTGTTCCTTAAACTAAAAACTACTTCTGTAGCTGTAGATCACCTACTATCAGACTACCTAAAAATGACAGCAGAAGCCATAGCCTTCCCTGTGTCCATACTAATTAATAGGTCCATAGCAGAAAGATACATCCCATCACTGTGGAAAATATATTCTACAGCATGCCACTACACAAAGGCGGCACAGCTATAGAGTTTCATAACTACAGACCAATAGCAATTCTCTCCCCCTCTCCAAAATATTAGAAAAATGCATCCGTATACAGCTGATGCACTACCTAACCTCAAATAACCTTCTGTCAGAAACACACCATGGCTTTAGGCCCCAGCACACCACCACTACTGCTCTACTACATTTTACCAATATAATAAACCAACATAGAAACAATCGTCTGCTTGTGCCCACCGTGTTGTTAGACTTGTCAAAGGCATTTGATACTGTGTCACACCAGCAACTGCTCATTCAGCTCTCCTCAATAGTACTTTCACAAAATCCCTTGTCATGGCTACTTAGTTGCCTATCTGGAAGGCAACAAGCCATTAAATGGCAACAAAACAACTCATCCCTTCAACCAGTTACTACAAGTATCGTTCAGGGCTCAATTCTGGGTCCTCTACTATTTAATATATTGATTAATAACCTCCACACCTCCACTCACCATGCTAGTTTAGTTCAGTATGCAGATGACTCAACATTAATATGTGTGTGGCCTCAACAATAAATATGATACAAGACAATACCCAACAGTCTTTCTCCTCTGTAGAAACCTAGCTCAAAAAATCAAACCTCCTACTCAACCCCAAGAAAACTAAGTTAATGCTTTTCACCTCAAAAAGTTGCCAAAATCAAAAGTAATCTTCTACCATAAAGTCATCAAATGATACTGTCATTGAACCTGTAACTCCCAGTAAATTTCTAAGCATTATCATAGATAACAGTCTCAAATATGACCACCATATACTGCACTCCATTAAATCTACACACCAGAAACTAAGTTCCCTTTATAGAATCAATGGATTCCTTACAGATACTGCAAGAAAAACTCTAGCCACCAACTTCTCACTGCCTACTCTTATACACCACACCTATCCTAACAAACATAAACAGTACTCAAATAAACTTGCCTCTTGCTACATTAAAATAGTTAAATTTGCCACCAGCCTCCCTCATAGAACCCAGCATTGTCTTAGCTTAAAGCAATTAAACTGGCTTGAACTGCACAACTAACTAACATATTCACAGCTGACTACAACACACAAACTCATTCATCATCCAGAAAAATTACCTGCACTACAAAACTTATTACTAACCCTACTGTCCAGCAAATTACCTCCATTCTAGTAACAAACTATTTTTACTTACAAATAAGTCAAATAATGTTGCAGGAGACTCACTCTACTCCCAATGTGTTGCTAAACTCTGGAATAGTATCCCATGCAAATAAAGCTCTCCAACAAAATCAGTAGTTTTAAACTCTGCTTAAATGGCATCTTAACCAATCCTGGTCCTGCACATGCTCATCACAGGGTTAAAACTTTTCACTGTGCAATACTATCTAAATACTCTCCTTAAACATAATATTCTCAACCTCTTACTGAAATGACAAAACAATTTTTATATATAACGTCTGCCTGTACAGTCCACTAAGTTGCTTGTGTGCTTTCTCTTTAGTAACTTCCACCTCTGTAAAATCTTAGAATGTATATGTATAAATGTAACTACTGTCTGTGTATAAATGTAAATAGAAATGTAGCTACTATTTGTGTATAAATGTAAACAGAAATGTAACTACTGTTTGTGTATAAATGTAAATAAAAACTACTCTGTATTTGACTGGAACTTAGTATAATGCAATGTATGCAAACGGAGCTTTTTTCTGGGCCTCCTCTGAAAATGGGTATTACCCAGTCGGACTTTCCTGGTAAACAAAGACAAATAAATACATAAATAAATAGACACACACACACACACACACACACACACACACACACACACACACACACACACACACACACACACACACATACACACACACACACATATATAGATAGATAGAGGTATATATATTTGTATAAAGAATGACTGAATTGTTACCAAAAAAACAAAAAAAATTTTTTTAGTTTATAATCTTTGTTCATTTTGCTCACTTTTCAATTTGAGATTATGCATTGCAGTGTTGCCAGCATGGCTTCCATCCTTCCCATATTACTAACACTGCACGTCTAGCGTATATATTATCAATAAAGCTAGAGATAACAGCAAATGGGTCTTTTCCTTACTTTTAGACTTGTCTAAAGCCTTCAACACAATTTGTCACAACAAACTTCTCCTTCAATTGTCCTTATTAGGTCTGTCTCGGTCTACCTTTCTATGGTTCAAAAGCTATCTATCCAATAGGTATCAGGCAGGTAAAATGGTACTTCACCCTCTCTCCATATCTCCCAGTCACCACTGATGTACCACAAGGCTCCCATCCTCTTTAACATTCTCACCATCACCCTCCACACATTCCCACAACAGGCCTCCCTGTACAGTAAGCTGATAGCTCCACACTCATTTGCACATCTGACAATATGGCACAACTCCAAAAATGTACTCAAAAAGCTTTAACAGCAAATGAAACATGGCTTTGTAACTCACATCTCGTTCTCAACCCTAAAAAAGTTACGACTGTTTTTTTCCACAAATCCCATTCCCCATAAAAAACACAATTTAAATCCTCTCTCTTAATAACACAACCATTGAAGTCACTTCTCATGGTAAATTACTAGGGATGATAGAGGATGATAATCTTAAATTTGACCCACTTATACAAAATTGCATAAGTAAAACTCATCAGAAACTATGGGTGCTTTATAGAGCCAAAAACTTTCTCACTGACCAACTAAAACTACACTTGCCACTACTTATCTCCTCCCCACACTTCTTTATGGTGTTCCCATTGTTAGTAACCTTCAGACATCACAAAAATCAAACCTTGAGCAATGCTATAACTAAGTTGCTAAATTTGCAGCAAATACCCCTTTCTGAACCCACTGTATAGCACTAAAAAACTTAAATTTGTTAGAACTAACCCATCAACTAATATATACACAGCTTCTTTCCACCTACAAAATTATCCAGAATTCATCTGCTTGTCCAGCACTAAGTAACATTCTACACAGCTATGTTCCTAGTCAGTCACTACAATCTAATGACGAAAAAGTCCTGTCTGTCCACAAGCCTATCAAATCTGCTTGGAATTGTCTGTACGCATACCATGCTACTAAGGCCTGTAACTCCTAATCTCTATCCGTCAGGTCAATACCCTCCCTTCTGTTCTTCAAAACCATTCTGAAAGATGTCCTACCAAAAGCTGGCTTTGTTCTTGCTCAACCACAAGAAAAACTATATCCCTAAATGTGGAGAACTACCTATTCGTACCTTACATATCCTTATTCTCCCTTCTTCACTATATCCCATAAGCTTACTTTTTATTGCAATTCCTATTTGTATTATACTAATGTACCTTTGCATTCTCTATAAACAGACTAACATTTCTCTAAGGGTTAAATAATTGTCATATAGTAACTTGTGTCTACCTTAACCAGTGTTTTCATACTATGTCTAATTTGGTATAATTATTTAAACTGTATTTGTTCTGTGTATTATTTTCAAAGACTATAAAACTACTATTCTTAAAATGTTTTGTAATACTTTGAAGCTTTTCTCCCTGGCCATCCGCTGAAAATGGACTCCTACCCAGTCAAACTTTTACAGTAATTGAATGCCAGTAAATAAATAAACAAATACAATAAAACATTTTAATAAACAGTTTTGTAATAAGACTTTATTATGTACTGTAAATGTACATATAGACAATTCTGTGTAGATAAGACTATTTAGGGTATTAAGAGCTGAATAGTTAAACATAAAAGATATAAAAGGACAAATGAAAATTATTTTTTTTAGCTATACACGCAGGCTGGTATTCATAGTAAATGGCGTTAGTGAAACTTGCTTTGTTGAATTGTGCTGCAGTGCTGTTTACTGATTCATAGTCATCCAAGTTTCCATTCAAAAAAAGAAGAGCATCTCATTACTTGGTAATCTGCATGACTACAAATAACTGTACTGTGCATTTGAAGCAACTATGCAGTGAAGTACATACCACTTGCAATAATGTGTAGTTCATGTACTGAGGACCACATACAGGTACTGACCCCATTCTATGGACATGCCCGCACACGCTTGGATCCATTCTTACATGCACACATACATACTGACAATATAGCCATTTGCACACTCACATATCCACTCACACAATCTCCTATTTGTCTTACACCCACAGACATACACAGATGCACTCATACATCCCATTCACCATATGTTCATAGGTTCATAGAAGGTTACTATGCTAACGGCCCTAGAGTCCTTACAAGCCTAGCCATATTTATCTCAAGTTACCCCAGTTGTCAGTGGTTAGTTGAGTGAAGTTCACAGAGGTAAGGGTCTATGGTAGATAATATTGACTTCCTCTGTCCAGGGGGGACATGGGTGGCACCCTAGGAGTGAATTTGTGGACACCCACCCATCAATCTAGGTTGCATTTTAAGAGGGTCAGGGAGGGGCTCTGTTTCACGTGAACTAGAAGCTTGTTCCAGAGAAGTGGTTGTCTCTGGGAGATTTATCTATCTCTCCAGCATGACCTGTTCATGTCAGAGGCTAGGTTAAAATCCCTGGAGCAAGAGACCCTTGTGTAGTTTGATTTACGAATGTGTAGCATTTCCTTCAGGGCCTGATCAGGGACTGCACTGTAACTAGGCACAAATTACCCCTTAGTAACCTGTAGGAGATAGAATATAGTGACAGGGCTTTCAGCCTTTCTGTGTAAGACTTTTTTTCTGTACCCTGTAATTTCTTGGTGAGAAACCTCTGTGTCTTTCCAATTGTTGCAGGTGTCTGGTGAGGTACATACAAAAGGGAGTATTGTACTCAATTATTGGTCTAATGAAGGCCAAGTATAATGGAATTATAGCATCTTTAGATCTAGATGCGATGGATGGATGGTGGATGAATGACATGAGTGTTTGAGTGACTTGATGGATCCTAGCACCTGACAGGAAGCAAACCATAACCCACTCCTTATCAAGCCAGGTGTGGGGAACATCTGTGTGTCTCACAATGGAGTCACCTGTGACCATTACATTAGGTTTTGTGGTGTTATGCCTTATGGGCTTATCTGTTGAGACACTGGTGTGTGTTATTATGTGTTGTGGTTATTTTTGCATTGTTAGTTGGTGTTTTTTGTTTGGGAGGCCTCTGCTCTTTTGGTAAGTTACTAGTGAGTACCTCTGCACATGTGGGTTTATGTGTCATGTCCTTATTTACTGTGGAAAGTGTGTGTGTGTGTGTGTGTGTGTGTGTGTGTGTGTGTGTGTGTGTGTGTGTGTGTGTGTGTGTGTGTGTGCGCTGACAACTTATTTGGCATTCAGTTTGTCCTTATGTGAGAGTCTTGCTCCAGTTTCATAGTATAACTACATCTCTCACATAAAGTATTTGTTTGTTTCAGGAGTAAGTAGTTGTCAGTATACATGAGACAATTGCTATATTGCCTCAGGATTCCCATGTCTATCAGGCTGACCAGACAGATGATGGGAAACTGTCTGTGCATAATAGCAGGCTCTTACTGTATGTTTTATTGAGAAAGGGAATGGGTTAATTTGACAGGACTGTACTGGTAGCACCAAGACTACAAAAGAGACCTATACTTTGTGTAGGCTAATGTTGATCAATAAGGCAATGCTGCTCAGTGCATAACTGAGTTGCTCCTAGAGTAGCAGAAAAGCTTGGAAGGGTTACACTGAGAGCTGTTTAGGGAAAAAAACTGAGCTTCTAGGCTTTTGTGTCTATACAGGGCACTGCTAACCAACACTTTGTGAAGAAAAGAGCTGCTCAAACACGAGGCTTAAATATGAGCAAAGAGAAACAACTTTTAAGCTAACTACCAACCAGGAAAGCATACAATAAACTTTTCACCAGCAATCCCCAACTCAGACAGGTTAGATCAGCACACTTCTGGCACAAGGATGCAGAAAAGCATCTTCTTAATGTTGAATAGCTGGTTTGGAGTTAAAGTGTAACAAGACCACACAAACAACCTACAACAACCCTGCAACAAACAGATGCAATGTAATACAGTGCAATTAACTACTTAAAGAAGCAGCAGGCAGTACAGTTGTTTTTTTTTTAACTGCTTAAGTACGGTCACTATATATAACAGAAGTGCAAAAGAGCCATTTCGTGTGCTTCCCAGCTCAGACAGACTAGGTAAACACCTACTACCACTAGATGAAAAATCCCAGTTCACCTAATGTAAAAGCACAGTAAAGCAGTGTCTGGACTGAAATGCTACCACAAGCAAACTTAAAGATACGGATACAGCAGTGTATTTTAAACAGCTTATAAAAGTATGATTATTCAAAAAAAGTACTTTGCTTTGCATAAATGAGCCAAGAGCAACTCAATTGTACAGAACTTATAAAGGCAGTAAAAACAAGATAAGCTGATTATTAAGCCCTCCAGCCAATAAAGCTACATGCAGAATTCTCAGGTGTTTCCACAACCTAAACAGACCAGGCTACCTCCCAGTGCACTAGATGAAAAATCCAATGACCTCTTGATGTAAAAAGAAGTGCTTGCTACAGTGTAAAAATACACTGCTTTATCAAACAGCTGGCTAGATAATGAATTCAGAACAGGTAAAATCAGTAGAACAGAGAATGACAGGCTAAATGCACTGTTTCAATGTAAAAAACAAGGAAAGGCCAATAAATAATTTGATATCAACAGCAGTGTAGAAAGGAAGGAGCTTATTAAGCTCAATTTACAGTAGAGGTGGGCAGCTTAAAATCACCAAGTTTAAAAATCAAATCAACGAAGGGGAGGGTGGATGTGAAAAACTTGCAGATAATCATCAGCAGTGCTTTAGTTTATGCAGGCTTGAAATCTTTTCAGGAAAAGACAAAGAGACAGAAATTCATTATGTATTTGAGTATCACTCAAGAAACAATTAACCAAAGAAAAACACGTGGAATGTGCAGCCTAGATAACTTAAGTGACTATATCTCACATAGAACAAAAACACGAGGCCAAGCAAATTTCTTATACAGAAAACAAAATCGAGCAGGTAAAACAGAAAGCAGTTCTATCACTCAGAAACAAAAAATATAGGTTTACCTTCTTTACCCAGCAGGGAATCACCAGCAGTAATTTAGATTATGCAAGCTTGAAATCTTTTCAGGAAAAGACCAAAGAGTGACTTACCGACATTGGCTGCTTATGCAAGGTAGACCCCTAACCGGGAAAAGCCGAAAGAAGAAGAAGAAGAAGAGTAGCTGGTATTCATCCTGCAAGATTCCCACCATTAAAAGGCATAGGTGTGTACAATAAAAGTTACACATACACACACTAAAAGTTACACATACACACACACACACACACACACACACACACACACACACACACACACACACGTCTTTGAATCCCTGTGCTATACAGCATTGGCATAGTCCAGGTATCTATGAAGTCCATACTTCACAAGTCGTCTAACTGGGGATCATGCTGGGATGTTATTTATGCAGACCCCCTCCATGGACTACCACATCAGGATATTGCGCTCAGATAAGAATCGGAACAATATTGCTAATCCCACAAAACAGCTTGAGCTCACCATGTATATTTCATACCTAACTATGAATACTGGCCAAAATTGAACTGGGACATAAATATGCTTAAATTTCAACTTTTAGATAAACTCAAGTGACATACCAGGGTATGGAAAAAGGGTTAATATATTTTTTAAACTAAAGGCACAATAACATACCCAATGAAATGGGAATGAATAACATATGTGGTTCAAAACTGTTTCCGTTGAGTACAGGAAATAGATTGTCAGGACAATAATAAGGATAATAATCATTTTAAATGTTCTATTTTTTATTGATAGCTAAATATATGGTGGCCATAAAAGTTCATTTGAAAAGTTAGAGATGATACAATACCAAGAACCCAACAAAAACACAGGTCAAAACACTTCAAAATCCAGAGAGAGCGAAGAAGGACCACAGAGAACCACAGAAAAGTATTTATTCAAATACTGAGCACTTTCGTCTGACCTGCAAACAGGTTTCTTCAGAGTATACGGATACAAACACACACGTTTAAATAATCTATATAATCAATCACATGACTCCACACACCCACACAATTAAGTATTAAAACTATACCTGCAAATATAAAACAAGCATATACATTTATGTAGGTATAGTGTGTTTGTATCTGTAGTACTCCTTTGGAGTGTTTTGAGCTGTGTTTTCATTTGAAAAGTTACTATGCTAGAAAAGGATTGTTATTGTAATAGCATTTCTTCTACTCTGCTTCATCTGTGTGCTTCTAAAAAAGGAACACACAAAGTGAAGGGCCATCATTTACATTTTTTTTATTAAATGTGCTGTACATTTTGTTTTAAAAGATTATTAGGCTTCTTCCTGTCTTTTATCCTAAATTATAACAAGGTTGCTTAGTGCAATTTGCACATAATGGCTATGCAGCCAACTGAAGACTGGTCACAGAATATTGTGTGTGTGTGTGTGTGTGTGTGTGTGTGTGTGTGTGTGTGTGTGTGTGTGTGTGTGTGTGTGTGTGTGTGTGTGTGTGTCTGTGTGTTGGAAGGATGTGCAAGAAGAATGCTGTTGCTGAAGAAGCACTGACAGATGAGCTACCAAGTCTGAAATCCACATGACAAGTTAAGTGTTATTAGTTTACCTGATTTAAGTGGTCTGACCTACAGATGGTTCTAAAAAGCAAAATAAGTGCGTGACCAGGGCTGCACTGCTTCAACATAAATTCTTGAAAACACAAAACTAATAATCAAGTAATCACATCGCATTTTTCTAAAGCAATGTTTACAGGAGGCTTTTCATGCCTGTAAATCTGCAATGTTTATATATATATATATATATATATATATATATATATATATATATATATATATATATATATATATATATATATATTATTCCCAGTAGTGGCACACATTACACAATTTGCTTTTCTGCATAACAATGAATATTTTCTAACAAACAGAAGCAAACTATTGTCATTTTACCAGTGGTAATACTAATGCTATAGGTCCAGGGCTCTAATAAACGTCGTTACTATTACTATTACTAGTACAGCTACTACTTTTAGTTTACAATTACTGAAAGCAACACCTCCCACTTGTTTGGCATTTGCCTCTTCATGGTAAAATATAATTTCCTGCATGTGCATAGCCATTTAATACACACATATCAGAATTATAATTTCATAGTTTGACATTACTATAATGGTTTTAATAACAACTGTCTTAACTGGTGTATCATCCTGCGGTTCCCATCAGTACAGCAAGTAATTTACAAAGGTTCCACAGTGAAAATAACAGTACAAGCATAGTGCTTAAACATGCAGAGAATGGTAAAGATTCAAAGGAATGTTTGCAGTACTGACTTGATTGCAATACTTAAAAGGATGAGACAGAAATGCTTCTAATGTTTGACCATAGTTTATATGCTTACAGAGGCCATGATGGAAAAGGCAGGGGTGGTAAACAAAGTATTTCCAAGTGCCACTTCTTTCATTACAGCATGGGGTGAAGGAGTATTTTACATTTGATGACTATTACTAACATTAATAGTCCATGAAGTAACTCATTTAGACAGGAGGAGGTTTGCTAGAATAATGGAAAATTGATCTCCATATAGCCAGTGAAAAAGAAAAGTCAAGGTCAGCTTTTACAACATGCTATGGCCTAGATGCCTAGGTAGTTGTGGTCATGAACAGATTCTTAATAAAGGTCTATCTATTGGGGCTAATGATATCATTACTTGTGTGGGCTGCAATTGTGGATGACTTTATATGCATTTTTATTAAAATATCAGTTTTCCTAAATGGCAGCTGATAAACAATAATCTCAATGTCATACTCTACTTATGAGAAAACTGCGTTAGATGTTGGGTGATTAAGTACAAAGAGAATGTTTATGTGCCCAAGCACCATTCTCTTCCTGACAGTCTGTTTTGCAGCACAGACAGTATGTATGTATGTGTCAGTGTATGGAGGATGCAGTTTTCTACTTACTGGGTCAGGAGTGTGTGTGTGTGTGTGTGTGTGTGTGTGTGTGTGTGTGCGCGCACGCGTGTGTGGGTGTGTGTATAATGAAACAGATTGTTTCTGACTGACAACAAATAAAGAATAAATATTTATACATGTACTTGCTGTTTGTTGACTGTGTTGGCCTTACTAGGTGTACTGTCTATTTTTATTTGCACATATTGTAATACTTATCAAGACAAGGGAAATGTATTGAGGACACCAGGGATAGTCCCTTGCTCTTCTTCTTTCCAAAAAGTTTCAAGGGATCTTTAACATCAACATAAGTTACCAGCAGGTAAGAAAGGCAGGACCTCAGTTTGATACCTCAGTCAAATAAAGGTGGACACATTGTGCAAGACATACCTCTCAGCTCTCCCTGATTTTGATTCAAGTTTTAGCCCTGTCCCTCTTAATCCCTCCTAAAAATTGTTGACCTTTGCAGAAAAGGTGGTCAATTATATTTAAGAAATAATGACAATAATTGAAGTTATACCCTTCTTTTACTTCAAAAATAAATATTAATTCATATTTTCTCGTTCTCACAGTGTCTCAAGTTAATAGTACTAATATTTTAAAAGTGTCCCTGATCGTTCCTAATTACTTCTGAATTTGTCCCTGATTCTGCTAATATTTGTCAAGACTTTCTTTATGCTATACTGCAATTTCATTTCTGCAACATGACTCCAACAAAACACCTGATGTGGAGATAAAACTCAAAGTCTCCTGCTTTTGCAGGTATTAGTAGCGAGTATGTTACCTGCTGAGTCATTAACATTGTTATACAATGCCATGTAAGAGTACACAATGCACTTAAAAAAGAATCAGACATTGGTAAATCAGACATGCCATCCTGGTTTCATTAAGGGCAACCTTTGCCTCAAATTCCAGTTTTGCAGTTACATTCAGGAGCAAGTTCCATGATCTTTTCAGCTACCCTCTCAAAGAAAGCTTCAGAGTTGCAAACTACTTTAGTTGCACTCTCATTTCAGCTGTGATGTAGAATAAATGAGTTACAGGAAGACATCTACACAGTGCTTGTTTTTATTTTAGAATATCCTGTATGCCATTTATAATTTTTATTTATTTTACATTATTTTGGTAGTTTTGGCAGTATTACCTTCTTTGAACCTAGAACATATACCAACAAAGGTAGCAGCATACCTGGGGGAGATGCTATTTCACCCTGCAGGACCAGAAATCTGGCTAGCTCCTACCTGCTGAGTCTTGCCAGGTACAGAGAACAGAGATCCTCCTAGGGCCAGAGGTGGAGATGCCTCCTCAGTAATGCTGCATTGCCCTCCCAGACTACAATGATGCCAGCACACACAGAGGAGGAGACAGGGCCATAACATAATCACAGATCCTTCTTATACATGCAAAGTAACCAAGCCTTCTACATGCAGCTAATGGTGGTTCCTTGGCTCTCCTCTAAGCCAGGTCTGGATAAATAAAGGAAATTTTATAAGCATTATGAGGCACACTCCAGGGAAATAGTGATAGGCTCACGAAGGACTACACTGCAGTAGATACTAGCAATCATATAAGAATAAAACTTCTAAGCTGGTCTAACAAAAAAAAAAAAAAAAGAAAACTCATATTAGGGCTTTTCACATCTAACTAAATATTATTGTACCTATATATATATATATATATATATATATATATATATATATATATATATATATTTTTTTTTTTTTTTTTTTTGTTTAATATATATCTGTGACATCCCTGCTTTAGGCCAGTAATCAAGGAGCCTTAATCCTCACCACTGACACTAGAGAGGGATGTCCACTAGGAACAAAAATAGATGCACACAGTATTTCCAGATGCAGCTGTCTGCACCAAGCACAATTTTGCTTAAGAGCACACAGAGTAAACACACAGTCTGGTGGCTGGGTTTCCCTCTCTCTGTCCAGATCCCCACTAGCACAGCTGTAGAGTTGAGTCCTCAGACAAGTGTTTCAAGCCAAGTCCTCCACCACTCTCTCTGTGAAACAAGTGCTCTGTGTCCCTGCTCCATGTAGCTGGCACATACATTCTTTGAGATTTGATTTTCACAAAGACAGACACATTTGGGAAAGGCTGGTACAGATTTACCAGTTATGACTCCTCTGCCCAGACTACAAGGTAAGTACTGCCACTAGAAAACTCCAAAGCCAGCTACTGTAAGACTCTTACAAGGGTACCCAATTATACTGTGTAAAATTAATACTAATGCAAATGGTAGTGTTTGACAATGCAGCAAAGCTTTCATGAGCAACCACAGTTTCACCAAATAAATATTATAAGTACCCTCAAAGGTTAAAATATTCTGTAAAACACCAGACACAATAAAAAGTTTAAATATATTTAATAATAAATAATAAAAGAGCATAACAATACTAACCATCTAGTTACAATAAACACCAGAGTTTCAATCAAAGAAAATATTAAAAATAACATAACACAGATGGATAGATTCACACAGATACAGGAAAAACAGTACTTAACTAATCTCACTATATTTTCCTGACTGATCTAAAGAATTACTATTCCCTGGTTACTTGCTAAAGCAAGACAAGATGAAGTGGGTGAGTGGTCTTCCTTCTTAGTCAGGTTTCAAAAACAGACTGCACTGAGACTTCTGTCTCAGCTAGTATTAAAACATCATTTCAGTGCTGGAGTACAGAATGACATCACATACATCTGGTCATCTGACTCTGTTTCCTGCACTACTCCCCTTTATTTAAAACTGAACCAGAAAATAGCACATAGATGTTACCATACACACAGATAGAGCTTTGCTGAGATGTGTTATCACATCTAGAAGCTATAAAACCATTTCAAAACTTCCACCCTTCCAGGGTAGCAATTAGTTCATCTCTGAGGACAATACATTAGGATTTCTAGTCCTGATTTACACAGACAGTTTGTCACTGGCTGCAATCAGAATAGTAAGATACGATTTTTATAAACTAAACCAGGTAATTTAATTTCAGCCTATTTTTCAAAGTTAGCTGGACTGAGATTAACCTCTTCTCTTCAGTATCCTCTGTTACAATATATTAATTTCAATAGTTACACTACAGTCTAACATACAGGTGTATTTCTTTTCTGTCCAGCAAGACCCACTGTTGGTACATTTTTAACACAAGCAGCTTTACAAATACATTTTCAGCAGAAGCATCTGTACAAATCAGTTTGATATACAAATGACATAATTCTTTACAAAAATACAGCTAGCTATCCTGGCATATGTTACACATGCACTGCCCTATTCTCCTGGTATAGCTGGCAATACCCCACATCATCACATCTCAGCCCCTTTGAAGACCCAATCTAGCTTTTCAAGTAACCCTTGAGAAACATGGCTTGAAGGACATGAGCTGGTCTGGGAACACATTAACCCATACCCTGTCTTGACATCCCATCTGCATTGGCACTGGTGACCCCACTACAGTGCTGCACTATCATATCATATGCCTGCAACTCGAGGATCCACCTTAATAACTTGGCATTTTGCTGGCTGGCTTGATGTAGCCTTGTTAAGGGATTGTGGCCTGTAACTACAGTGAATTTCTTTCCATACAGATAGGGTTGAAGTTTCTGCAGTGCCCATACTGTGGCTAGACATTCTTTTTTCTACAGCTGCATAACATTCCTCCCTGGGTTGGAGTCTATGGCTGAGATATACAATTGGGTGCTTTTCTCCCTCTGAGGAAACCTGGATGAGTACATTCCTCACCCCATGGTTCAAAGCATCCACCTGCACAACAAATTATTTGCTGTAATCTGGACAGGCTAACACAGGGGGTCCTCCCACTCCCCACTCTGTATCCCAGATAGGAGATCTCTGTCATACCTCCTGACGCTTATTGGGCTTAATGTTCACCCTTGCCCTTTGCAGTCTGCCCAGGACCTCCTTGACATGCTGAAGGTGCTCTTGTCAGGAATGGCTATAGATAGCAATATCATCCAGGTAAGCAAGGGAATAATCTCCTGCTCCTACTAGGATATGCTCTACCAGCCTCTGGAAGGTGGCTGGGGAATTTTCTATCCCAAAGGGCATCTTTGTGCACTTGTATAATCTGAATGAAGTCACAAAGGCTGACCT
The DNA here is from genome assembly GCF_019279795.1 of Protopterus annectens. Classification (NCBI taxonomy): domain Eukaryota; kingdom Metazoa; phylum Chordata; order Ceratodontiformes; family Protopteridae; genus Protopterus; species Protopterus annectens. The sequence goes on along the minus strand of NC_056733.1, from coordinate 158,417,426 downwards.
CTTTGTAGCGGTGAATGTCAAGGGCACCTGCCAGAAGCCTTTGGTCAGATCAATAGTGGTCAGACATTTAGCCCCACCCAGCTGCTCTAATGCTTCATCTGTCCTAGGCATGGAGTAAGCATCTGACTCTGTGTGACTATTTATTTTTCTGTAGTCTACACAGAACCTGGTACTGCCATCTTTCTTTAGTACCAGCACCACTGGGAGGCCTAAGGACTGCTGGACTCCTGCATTACTTCCATTTCCAACATTTCCTGTATCTCCTCCCTCAGAGTCTGTCTGATTCACTCAGGTAAGGTGCCTGCTTGATAGGGCTTTGGGGTTCTGCATCCACATGGTGCTGCACTAGGTGGGTGCACCCAGCTTTCCCAGTGAACATGTCCCCAAACTCCTGTAACACTGCTTGGATGTCTTGAACCTAGGTACAGAATAGCTGCTGGAACATATTTACCCCTTCCACTGAGGTATCAGTCCGAGCCTCACTGAGAAGATCAGTCACCAAATCACTCTCAGACTACTCCTGCCATCCACTGCAAATACTCAGCACCAGGACCTTCCTATCATGGTAAGGCTTCATCTTGTTAACATGATGCAGTTTGTGCCCCTGCCTCCTGCCAAGCAGGTTTGCCATGTAGTTAACATCACTGACCTTCCTTACCACTTCTAAGGGTCCCTCCCAACCTGCCTCCAGCTTATTGTACCTGCCAGAAATGAGCACCATAACCTGCTGTCTCACAGCATACTCTCAGGCTCAAGCATTCCTGTCATACCAGACCTTTTCTGCTGTTTGGCTCCTGCCAGGTTTGCTTGGGCCAAGCCCATGAGCTCCCTAAGCCTTGTCCTGAGGTTTAGGACATATGCTACAACAGACTCCTTGTGGGATTCATACTCACCCTCCCATTCATCAAGAATCATATCTAAAGGCCCCCTCACCCTATGCTCATACAGCAACTCAATGGGTGAAAAACCTGTGGATTCCTGGGATACCTCTCTGTATGCAAACAGCAGATGGAACAAATATTCATCTCACTCTCTCCTAAACTGGCCTGCAAATGCATGTAGCATAGTCTTCAGTGCAGAGTTTAACCTCTCCACAAGACCATTAGTCGAGGTTGGTAGGGCATGGTCTTTAGGCTTCAACCCACAGCACTTCCATACCCAAGCCAACAGGTATGGCATGAAATTCGCACCTCTGTCAGTCAGCATTTCTCTCAGGAAACCTACCCTGCTGAAAATCTCCAGCAAAGCATTTGCCATCTTCTCTGCCTCAATGGAGGACAGAGCCACTGTCTCAGGGTATATAATAGCATAATCTACTACCACCAGGATATACTTCCTCCCTGTGGAACTTGGGGTACTCAGAGGCCCCAAAATGTCCATAGCTACACTCGGGAATATTTCGTCAATCACAAGCAAAGGCATCAAAGTAGCTTTGACCTCGTCTCCTGCCTTGCCTACTTTTTGGCACTATTCATAGGTCCTGCAATACCCTGTTACATCCCTTGCAATCCCAGGCCAATAAAAGTTCTGCATAATATGTCTCTTGATACACTTTATGCCCATATGACATGCAAAAGTAATGTCATGGGCTATGGCTAGAAGTGCCAGACAGTAGGCTCTAGGCACTACAAACTGTTGTATTACCTCACCCTCTAGCCCTTCCTCAGGGGTCCACTCTCTACACAGTAACCCTTTGTTTCAGTATACAGACTCTCCTTTTCCTTGAGAATCAGGTGTCTCCCTAGCTGCTTCCCTCAAGCCTCTTAGTGTAGGGTCTGACAGCTGAGTCTGTCTCAGCTCTACTTTTGTGACTCTTCCCAGCTCCCCTTCCACAGGAAGTCTATTGTTCTCTGACAGCAGTGCCTCACTGTCAGTCTTGGTACTACCACTCACCTCTTCCCTTGCAGTCACTCTGTCCAAGAGAACATCAGTACCTTTCAACAGTTGCAGCTCACCTTCAGGCTCACTGCTACAGGGTAGCTCCATCCCTGAAATAGCCACATCACCAGCATCACCTTTAGGTGTGGGGTCTGTCTGGGTCTCCTCCAAGGTACCAGAACCACATGCCTGTCTCCAAGCCTTACTGTGTGTAACTGCATGCACACAAGGTACTGCATTATCAAAATCATTCCCTCTCAGGACATCTGCAGGGATTTCCTTAAACACACCTACTTGTTTTCTTGCATTTCCACCCTCCCAGTAAGGGTGAACCCTGGCCAAAGGCATTTGGAATGGGGCCCCTCCTAAAGTTCTGACTGGAGTGGACTGCCCAAGGAAGTATTGCTCCTCTTTAACCACTGCAGGCTTTACAATGATTATGTCAAAGGCTGTGTGTCTCTTAGCAGTGGCCTTACTTCCATCCACTAAGATAGGATATACACTCCGGTGATAGTCTGGTACTCTTTTTGACTCCAGGCAACTTAATGCTGGCATACTGTTACTCCCACTTGCTGGATCCCCACCCTTTTGTTCCCCACCTTGCTTCCAGGGACATCTGTATGCTTCATGGCCCCACTGGTTATATTTAAAACATCTAACCCTTGATCCGGCTGTGTACCTGAACTAGTGGCTTCCCCTGTTATTGGTGGACTCTGTTGTGATAGTTTAGGCTACCCACCATGGGTTCCCTTATATCCATGTGCAGCACTGGGTATCCCCTTCTTGTGCAGTGGTGCCCTGCTTGCTAAGTAGAGATCTTCTTTTCTCCCCAGCTCATCTGCAGAGTTACACTCCTGGTCTGCCAGATTCTCACATCTTCAGGCAAAGTGCTAAAGGCTTGTTCCCTCACCAAAAGGTCTGCCAGTTTACTGACCTTTATTTACTGACCTTTATTGCTTCTGGGGTCAGTTATTTCCTTCTTTCCCTCTCACTCTCATGTTGGCACTGTTTCTGATTTTCTTCAGCCTCCAAATGCCACCATTTCTCTGCTGATTCTAATTCAATATGTTTTGTCTGACAGTCTCTCCTCTGATTCTAATTCCAAATGTTTGGCCTCCAGTTCAAGCCCCTCTAACTCTAGATGGGTTTTTAAGTCCTCTGAGGAAAAGGTGAGCTGTCCTGTTTCTGAGAGCTATAAATCCCCATCACCAGACATGCTGCAGCTGTGATTAAGGCTGAAATCATGTCCTCTTTAGTCAGGTTGGAATGCACCAGTCCCTTGGCTTCACACACCTTGGACACCTGGTTCTTTGTCAGCTTGCCATAATCCTCTGCTGTCATCTTTGCC
>NC_056733.1:158379200-158409200 GCF_019279795.1 Protopterus annectens | reverse complement strand
CTTAGCTCTGCATAAAACCAGCTTGCACTGAACTGAATTGCTTTATCTTATTGTCATTATACATTTTCTTATTAAAGCTTATTTCACAATCTCTAGCTGTGTAACCTACTGGCACCATTGTTTAATATACGGAGATTAGATCTGGTACGCTACCAAAACCTGTGTTGTTGTAATACCCACAAGCAGATTAAACTCCACGGCTTTCTGTAGGTCTGTAGTGAGTTCACTCTCCAAGTTGGGAGGTTCCAATGCTGTAGTTTTACTCCCTGGTCTTATAGCAAGCTATGTTTAATTAGGATGCTATAGACCACATTGTATATGTTGTAATTTTCAGTTTGTAGTATTAGCATACACAATTAAGTGGTGTACTACAGTTTTGTCCTTTATGCATGCAAATGCTACTGGGCTATTATTTTTACTGGTCTTACAGCATTGTTATCTTTGCAGATACTGCTATTCTTACAGCACACACTCTCGTTCCTAGGTTAAGTTAAGTTACCCTGCTCCCTGCCATCATTACTTATTGTCTACTGCATTTTATTTTACCTTGTATGTCCTGCTGCTGCTCCTTGTCTAAACTATTATTCTTGCCTTTCTTAGATTTGTGTCAATGGCTAAATTTTACCTGCCACCCTCCTCCTCCTGCAAGAACCTGACTTCAAGCCAAATGGCCAGTCCAAACGCCATCAATATCAACAAGCAGTGTATGTTCTTCAAAGTGAAGTTTGTAACAGTGTAATTATACTGGTGTACCCTGCCCTCACTCTCTGCTCCTTATTGCCATGCTGCTAAACACTCCCAGTAAATAGCTCTCCCACCTTTTCTCACATCCCCATTTAACCTAGGTCATGTCTGTGCCAGCTGTCTCTTTCCTACTCCTTAACCAGCCTCTGACATCATCTGTGCTACTTTCTAAACACTGCCCTCTATCTGTAGATTCCTCCACTCCTTTCCTGTTGGAACCTGCACTCTCCACCCCCTCCCGCTAGTACCTTGCTCAGTATTTCTCTTTGTCCTCATTAGCCATGTCCCTTTTCAGCTTTTATTTCCCTCCCTATTCCTCCTTTCTCCCCTCTGTCCCTCCTTACTCTGTTCCTCTTAACAACTCTAATTTCAATATCAAAAAGTGAGAAGACTGTTTTCTCAGTATCTCTCCTTAGCACTACATAGTTTCTCCACTAGTTTTACATGTTTACATTTTGACTTACATGCCTACCTTGCTGATTGTTTCTGAAGGACCCTGAGTCCTGTCTCTGGGTCAACCCACTCTATTCGCCATCCCTATGTTCGGGCTTACTCCGCTCACCTATCCTACCCCCATTCCCACTCACCCCCACTTTCATTATATTTATACCTAGCCAGACCACAGCCCTACCACTCCCCAACCAATCCTCACTCACTTTTCCAGAATCCTCACTATCCTTACCTAGCAACTCCATCCCTCTCATCTCTTTACCCTCCTAACCTCCAACCACCCACATACCACACACTTCCTGTACTCCATTCTTACTAATACTCTGCTTCTCCACGTTCTTTACCTTACCTACAATTCCACCTCCTTCCACTCATACAATATCAGACACTTCCAATCACCAACATTATCACATTCCACACTCCACTCACAATCCTGCATTTATAGTAACATTAACCCACAACTCTTTAATCACACAACCTCTCTCCTCACACCTCTCAAACACTTTCACATCCTCCATCCTATTTCCCGAGCTTCCAAATACCACAAACTAACAAACATAGACTTCTTCTTCTACACTCTATTACACAAATTAAACTCCAAGCTGACGTCCATCCCAATCCAGGTACCAATGACATCAATTCTCAACACCTACTATCTTCCTCATGTCCCACGACTACCACCTGTACTCAGTCTATCACTCAGTCACATCCCTACCCCCCTTTCATAAAGCCTCTAACTCTGATCTGCTCCTGTTAAATTTCAACCTCTGTAGTACCATAAACAAGACTAGCGAATTCCATGCTGCCCTATCCACCTACTCACCAGATATAGCTGAAATAACTGAAACCTTAAACCTGGCTAAAGCCCCACATTAAGGACAGTGAAATTCTCACAACAGGCTATAACATTATAAGATTAGACAGACTCAATAAACAAGGAGATGGTGTTGCTGTTATGTATAAAGACACCCTCAAAGTAGTACAACTAAGCTGCACTACTCGTGATCTGCCCAACTCTGAAATATTAACTACCCGCATTGAAATCAACCCTAACAAAGCAATAATAATCATAGCCACCTATCTTCCTCCAGGCAATAACCTTCCCACAATAGAAAATCTACTTTCCTGGGCAGCTACCAAATTCACCTATGAAACTATTGTCCTTGGTGACTTTAACCTAGATTGGCACACCTGCACAGCTAATAATCTATCCAACTTTGTAAATCTCTTCAACTTCACCCAAACAATAAACTGCCCAACTTGTATAGACAAACACTCCAAAAAGCAGTGAACATTAGACTGGATCTTAACTAACAAACCTAATCTAAGTTTCCTAGCTGATTGCCTACCAGACTCCCTCAGTGACCACTATCCAACTTTTATTTACAGGAAATGGGTGAATACCCAAAGCAACATCTCCTATAAATGTATCACTACCAAGAAAAATTTTTCCCCCACTACTTTTAACCTCCTTCTCCAACACTATAACTGGGCTCTACTGAAACACCTGCAGTTAGATGCTGCTGTTCAGTACTTCAGTGAAACCTTCCTTACTATTCTTAATAATCTAGCCCCCACTAGAAAAGTTCACACTAAAACTAAACCCCTCCAATGTCTAACCAAAGACACCAAACTACTAATCAAGCATAGAGATAAAGCCTGGTCAGCTTACTATACATCCAAAGACAAATCTGACTTCTTTACTTGTCAACAACTAAGAAACTTAACAAAGAAACAAATAAAAAAGACAAACAAACGTACTTCCTATCCTGCCAGAAAATAAAAGATAATCCCCAAAAATTCTGGCAATCCATCAAACAGCTCCTCAGCCCCTCTTCATATTACCTCAAACAACCTAGATGCTATTTCAACTCAATTCAACTCCCACTTCATCAATACCATCACCTCCCTAGTAGACAACCAACCAATCCAGCCACTTTCTGTCCTCCCTATCACAGACAATCACAACCCCTCCACCTTCACACCCATACAAACTAATTATACAAAGACTCCCTTATCCAAACTTAAACCATGCTGTACAGCTACAGATAAGCTTCCTAATGAATTTCTAAAAATTACAGCTCCTTCAATTGCCTACCTCATTTTGATTTTGATCAGTCGCTCTATTAGAGAACAATATGTTCCACATCTATGGACATATCTCACATTATACCCCTCTACAAAGGTGGAGCCTCCAAAGAACTTTCGTCCCATAGCCATCCTTTCCCCTTGCAAAAATCTTAGAAAAATGCATCCACAACCAACTCATTAACTATTTCCTTAACAATAACCTCCTTTCCAGCTCTCAGCATGGCTTCAGACCCAAACATAGTACCAGCACTGCCCTCCTAACCTTCGCTAACACCACCCATCAACTCATGAATGAAGGCCAGCTTGTCTCATCTTTCGTGATATGTCCAAAGCCTTTGACATCATATCCCACCAGCTACTACTTAATAAACTCTCTTCCTATGGGTTCAGTCTACCATCACTAACTTGGTTCCATAGCTATCTTTCCAATCATCAACAGGCTACAAAATGGGAAAACTCTCTTTTCTCCCTACTCCCCATCTTTGTGGGTGTACCCCAAGGTTCTATTCTTGGTCCACTTCTCTTTATCATATTCACAAACAACCTTAGTTCAACTACTCAACTAGCCTCCATAGTACAGTATGCCGATGATGCTACACTCATCTGCTCTGCCTCCTCACCCCAAGAACTCTAACTAAAAATGCAATCTTCTCTTCAGAACATTGAAAGATACCTCTCTCAACACCAACTCATTTTAAATCCCAACAAAACCAAAATTATAGTATTCAGTAACAAAAAACCCAAATCTTCCCAGCCCCCTCTGTCAATCTTCTCTGCAAACGGAACCAAGATAGTACCCACGAACCACACTAACCTTTTAGGTGTTACCATAGATGACAACCTCAAATTTGATATACATGTCCAAACTATCAAAAAAGTCCACATCAAACTAGGCACCTTATACAGGGCCAAACCATACCTAACTCACAATGCCAGACTAGCCACTGCTCGCACACACCTTCTATCCACCCTTCTGTATGGCTCTCTCATATTCACAAACCTTCTAAAATTGGACCTCAACAACTTAGAATCATGTTACAATAAGATCACTAAATTTGCCACAAATCACCTGCACAGATCTTACCACTGTTTAGCTCTTTCCCAATGAAACTGGCTAGAGCTCCTGAACCTTTTATCACTTAATCAACTAACTTTAGCCCAGAAAATAATCTATGATCCCAGCAACTGCCCGGCCATCTCCCTTTTAGTTCAGCTTAGAAATAATCTTAGATCACTCAGATCTTCCAACAAACTTTTACTAAAGGTATCCAACTCCCACAACTATCATGGAAACTCCCTGTATTCACACAGAATAGCCAAACTCTGGAACATGCTTCCAGAGACCATAGAAAAAACCCTATACACAAGCAGTTCAAATCACTCCTAAAAGAACACCTTATCAGTCATTGGCTGTGCTGCTGCCACTCTCCATGTTAATTATTTCTCCCACTTCTATTACTTTTCTCACCCAAACTTGTATCTTCATTATTTTAATTTGTTTTAGTATGTAAAAATTCCCAGTACTTGCATTGTGCTATTTGCTTGCTTTGTATTATTGCTTGTTATTGTACTACAATTGTATTGTACTATTGATTGTATTATATTAAGGCTTGTTTGTTGTAGTGCACTACTGTGGAGCTTTTCTCCCCAGGTCTCCACTGAAACCGGGCCCCTGGCCCAGTCGGACATACCTGGTTAACAAATGTAATAAATAAAAATAAATAAAATAAATATAGCTTTGCAACAATATCGCACTCTACCGGCATCCTTCATTCCATCACAGCAATATCGTGGGGCAGACAACATGAACAGGACATGGCTGAACCTCACGTATTTAAACTAGTTCAGGGATCTTCGAAGATTTGATCCCTCTGTAGGGAGTTCCTCTGGTAGACGCATTTGCCTACTCTCTAAGAAATCTGCTGGCAAAATTCTGCTTCAGGATTCTATGCTAGAAAGCCTGGAAGACAGATGCCTTTTTCTTTTTCTTTGACAGTAATGTTCCTGAATGCTTTCCCATCCTTCCCACTGATATCCAGGGTACTTCTGAAGATTCAGAAGGAATCTCCAAATATCTTTGTGGTGACTACCTTTCAGGCCCAGGCAACAGTCATTTTCTCTTCTTTTAGAAAGGACCAGAGCCATTTACCACAAATTTCCACACAATATGGATCTCCTCACACAAGATCAAGGTTGTTTGATACTTCCCAACACCAAACAACTTCAGATGACTGCCTGGATGATAGGGTCTTAATACCTTTATGCACCTGTTTACTGAAGATGTGCAGCAGGTGCTAATGGAAGCAAAAAAGCCTGCTACTAGAAAATCATATATTAGCAAATGGAGGTTTCCTAGTTGGTGCCATCAACAACAAAACCAAAAGCCATTCAGGGCTAGATCTCTGGTTTTACAGTATTTGTGTGAGCTACATTCATATGGCCTTTCTTACTCCTCTGTTAAGAGTCATTTATTGGCCATTTCACACATCTGCCCATGGATTCTCCTCTTTCAAGGATTTCTTATGTCAAAATGTTTTTGAAAGGGGTTTTAAGATCTCAAGAAGAGTCCTCAAAGAAAACATGTGGCTGCTTCCTGAGATATTAATTTTATATTAGAGAAACTAACACTTGTTCCATTTGAACCAGCTAATATGGCTGACTTGGTGTTTTTTAATATGGAAGAACAATTTTACTGATAACTCTGACCTCTGCAATAATAGTATCTGAGTTTCAAGCTCTTATTGTGAGTCAGCCATATCTCATTTACCATAGAGACATGTTTTCTTTGGAAACTAATCTGTCTTTCCGCCTAAAATGGTTTTCCAGTTTACTTTTAGCCAAACTATCAATTCTCCCATTTTCCTTATTGATCTTAAACATGAAGGAAAAAAGATACTCTTTACCATGGATGTACAGTGATAGCTCAGGTACTATCCTGACAGGACTAAATCTTTCCGATCTTTGGATCTACTTTTCTTTTCTTATGAAGGTAATAATAAGAAGGGATGACTTGTGTCAATATAGATTATTTTCAAATTGTTGTCTAAGGCTATTCCTTCTACAGGTCTAGATCAGACTTTGTAAGGACCATTCTGTAGGGGCTCCAGGACTCTTCTCCTTCCCCCCTCCCAAATGTAGTAAGCTAGGGTAATCTACTCATATAGCTAAGGCTTCATCAATATGGTGAACATACTACAGCCATGTAAGTAAACTTACCATGACTGTAAATGTTCAAATGATCACTGCTGCAGGACCAGCTCTTCCTTCCATCCCTCCTTATTTTTTGATGAGTTGTTTATGCCAGGGTGTGGTTGTTTATGTTTGTTCTTCCATTGTCCTTTCTAAGCTCAGCCTCCCTCTCTCTGTTGCCAGGAAATCTCTGAAGGATTTGGCATCTGTTGCCAGGAAATCTCTGAAGGATTTGGCACCAAAACTTGACTTTTACTCAGCTCAACTTGAGCTGTCTGGCAGTTTGGGTGTGTGGAAAGTGCCCTGAAGTTTTAGAAGCTCTCCAGTTATTATATCCTTGGCAGGATATAACCCATACTGCAGCAGTGATCAATATGATGAACATCAATTGAAACAAATCCATGCCTCCTGTGTAGGGTCTTATTATGCATCAGCCGATAGTGAGTGACTCTGCAGTGGACATTGCCAGTTCCTCAGTTCATTTACCAATAGGTAATCTTTTCTGAATCTTTTCTGGTATAGCCTTGTTGGCCACTATGGAATGGGGATCAGACACATTCTCTGTGGCTGAATGAATACAATTTTTGGGCATGGGAAAACCACCCAATTTGGTTACAGAAGATATTTCAAGCCAATCTTCTCAAGATGTCATGTAACTATGCATTAGCAGGCAATCCTATGCAAATGAGGGAAATGATAGTGAATCCCAGATTTCCTCCTGCATGCTAGGCAGCTCCCAACAGTATAAGAGCAGGAATAGCTTGGTGCAAGCCTAGGAGTTAGCTGACATCATGGGGGGGGGGTCAGGCATACTGTAAGTGGACTGGAGACCTGTGGCTCGGGTTTGCTCATAGCTTAGCACAGCTAAGCAAGGGTGTGTGCCTGAGGCTGTCTAGCACTCTTTACATTACCTAAGCGGGTGTATGCACAATGCAACGGGTTTTAAAGGAAAAAAAAAGTAAACCAGGAAATAGCAGCTCTATGCACATTTGAACACTGTGTTTGTGTGGCGCATCCCCAGGCTTAAACAGGAAGGCAATGGAAAGGGAAAACAGCAGTAGGAAGGCAATCTAAGAGAACTAGCATAGCTGGCAGGTGAAATGTATCAGAATCAGCTAATTACACAGGCAGCAAACCAGCCCAGCCCAGAACACTACTATAAACCATGCAAACACCTTTCCCTCTGTTTTTCCCATACTCTACACCACCGGTGTATACAAGCGGGGAAGTTTTAACAAACAAAACAACAAAATGATAGGGGCTGCAATAGCTATCATACAACATGTGGAAGAGGCTGACGGTAGTGAGGATGTGAATGCAGTCGACCAACCCACAGTGAGGAGACAGAGAACAGTGTACAGACCCAGGGTAACCCTACCAGGAGCTACATGAGCTGGAGATAGTGCAGCACTATAGTGTGGACAGGGACAGGGACCTGTTACAGCAAATTGTTGAGCTGTGCCGACCACGCCTGACACACAGAACTAACAGAGGGGAACCCATCCCAGTGGATACCAAGGTATGTGTAGGCCTAAGAATACTAGCTACAGGTACCTTCCAAAGGCCAACTGAGGATATGATGGGAATTTCACAGGCATCAGATCAGCATCCAGGGTACTCCACCAGTTCCTGGATGCCATGTCAGCACATGCCGGTGAGCATGTATATTTCCCCAACACCCGTGAGGTGTTGGCCAGCAATATGCAACTGTTCCACCAAATAGCAGAATACCTGGAGGTAGTGGGTGCTATAGACTGCACGCACATAGCATCAAAGCACCACCCAGTGAGCAAGGTAGGGTCTACATCAACCGCAAGGGCTTCCCCTCCATCAGCTGCCAGGTCGTGTGCAACGCCCAGGGCATAATAATGAATGTATGTGCTGGCTGCCCTGGAAGCTATCACGATTCCCACATCTAGCATCTGATGCAGCTGTACCAGAGATATGCCAGTGGGGACATCCCTTACAGTCACCTAGTGGTAGATGCTGGTTACGCACTGGAGCCGTGGCTGATGACACCCATCAGAAATGCACACACACCCGAATAAGAACTCCATAATGACGCACACACACAAACCAGAATTATAATAGAGTGTGTGTTTGGGATGTTCAAGTCATGGTTCCAGTGCCTGGCCGCATCCAGTGGAGCCTTGCAGTATTCACCAGCTACATGTACCCAAATTGTCATCGTATGTGCCATGCTACACAATATGATCCCGTGGAAACAGCTTCAGCAGGAACAGCACGTGGCAGGGCCACACAGCCCACCTACCATTGCCAAGGTCTGCACAGGCACAGAGTGACTGGGAGGAGAAACAACCTGAGCCTGCCCCAGTAGGCAGGAGGAGGCATGTCCAGTATGCCCTGGCCTTGGAAAAGAGGCAACGCATAGCACATACACTGAAACAGGAGGGACCCAGAGAATGACACCTCTCTCTGCCTCGCACATACAGTAAAAGGGATGCCAAACATGACACTACCTGTGTTCAACCATGTGTAGGGCATGTACTATTGTACATCTGACATAGGCAGCCCTGCAGCACCACCCTTAATACTGGGACACCCACAAGGTAAGTCACTCAACCTACCAATTGTCGAATGGAGTAGAATGTGTTGTTACCTGTATCTATGGTATGGATGTGAGCATGCAAGGGAATCAGGTCACTGAATTGTATGCCAGCAGATAGTAGACACCTATAGTAGCATCATGAGATCTGTAACAAATACTGGTGTCATCATAGTAGCCAGTACTACACAGGGTGACAAAACCCACTGCAGGAAATGTGCTGGGCCACATGCTTGTCCATATGACTCACACATGCCAGTCAGGGAGGTTCACATACCCAACAACAGTCTCAGCCAGCAGGACAAGTGTAGACAAATGCAAACAAAGGCTGTGCTATGGCCTCTGAATGATGCCTATGGGTATCCCCTCCCCAGGCCTACACAGGCAGACTACAGTAGGTCAGGCAGTGGGATGTTAGTTCTGAAGGGTAGGAAGTTAGAAACTAATATGTTGGTCAATCAAAGCTAAGACCTGTAGTAGACTGATATGCCTCTAGCCAGCATGATAGGTTAGAATGCAGAATGAAATGGTGTACCTGACATATCAGTACAGTCATAGCAAATGTGTACAGAGCTGTGTGCACACACTATCCCTGGCTGCAAACACATAAATGGGTGGCTACATACCTGCCCATACACCACAATAGGGGTAATGTCCTGACTCATGGCCCCTGCCTCTGGGTAACCTGTGCGAACCTGTACAGCTGTGAGCTATTGCCACAGCAAGATAAGGCCATACTGTCATGTTGATGGAGGTTCACATAAGGGATCTTCTGCCAGCACTGTACCAAGGTGCTGAACTGGATACACAGACTCAGCAGCAAGTGTCTGCAGCTCCTCCACCAGAGTGGCGTAACGTACCATGAATATGTAGGCATCTGCCCACAATACCGGAGACAGCTGTAGTCACCCTTGTCCCCCAAGACATCACTGTGAGCAAGAATGCTCACCTGACCATACATGAGGACAGAACACATAACAGTGTATAACAGTACACATGTCTGAATATCTCTGCTAACAGCAGTACCATGCTGCTGAAGCAGCACAGACACAGTCACCTACAGTACACACTATCCCCTGCACAGTTTGTCCCCATATTGCCAAATGATCGACGGATACCCTGCAGAAACAGTTTGCTACCTGTAGGTTTACAACACAAAGGTCTGCACTGGACTACAAACTACCTGGAATCGATCCACACATTCATTACAGAAGGTCATACTGGGCATGCTCACACACTTAAACAAATGAATCCCATGTCTGCAAACAACAGTGGACCATACATATCTGGCAGTTTCAGTTGCAGATGTTAGTGCATACACTCCTCAGTATGCACTAGTCATGCTTTGCACGCACAGTAAATAGAAATACAACACACTATAATAAGCCAAAATTAGACATACATAGATGTGTGGAAGAGAGTGATTTTGACAAGGAGCCATCCATTATAAGGCCTGTCCCACCCAGAACTCAATCAAATGGCTACAACCACATGAGGTGTAAATGTCACTCACTGTAGACATTAGCCACCGGTATCTGTCAGCATTACTGTGGTGCAAGTGCTAGCTGTGCAACATGATTGTACAAGGAAGTAGTCATCTAGCAGCTGCATACATGTACCTGTGGAATATAACCCTGCGTGTGCCCGCATGTGGTGTGTCAACCTCTAGATGAATGGGTTATGGACCATGCACACACACTGTTCTCCCCATAGCCCTACTATGACAAGCCTGCTGAGATCATCCACTTTGAATTACACCTTTGGGAAAGGTGTAGCCCAGTAATCTCCATGGTGCATCCTATAACTGTGTACAGTTGTAGTGTGTTAAACTAGTTGGGTAGGAGTTGTAATCCCAGACATGGCAACTGTTTGTGTGTGTCCCTGTCCTTGTAGAGAGCAATGCTTTTAGGCTAGTCACACTCACTACAATTCAAATACCCCACGTTGGCAAGGCTGCTGATGTCATTCACTGTGAAATACAACTTTGGGAAAGGTGTAGCCCAGTAATCTCTGTGGTGTGTCCTATAATTGCATACTGCTGTAGTGTGATAAAGTGGTTAGGTAGGAGTTCTAATCCCAGACATGGCAACTGTGTGTGTGTGTGTGTGTGTGTGTGTGTGTGTGTGTGTGCGTGTGTGTGTGTGTGTGTGTGTGTGTGTGTGTGTGTGTGTGTGCGTGTGTGTGTGTGTGTGTGTGTGTGTGTGTGTGTGTGTGTGTGTGTGTGTGTGCACCCTGGCTGTGTAGAGAGCAATGCTTTTTAGGCTAGTCACACTCACTACAATTAAAATGCCCTACTTTGGCAAGGCTGCTGATGTCATTCACTGTGAAATACACCCTTGGGAAATGTGTAGCCCAGTGATCTCTGTGGTACGTCCCAAAGTGCGTACCACTGTAGTGTGATAAACTAGTTAGGTAGGCATTCTAATCCTAGACATGACAACTGTGTGTTTGTGTGTGTGTGTGTGAGTGTGTGTGTGTGTGTGTGTGTGTGTGTGTGTGTGTGTGTGTGTGTGTGTGTGTGTGTGTGTGTGTGTGTGTTTGTGTCTCTGTCTGTGTAGAGAACAATGCTTTTTAGGCTACTCACACTCACTACAAATCAAATGTCCTACTTTGGCAAACCTGCTGATGTCATTCACTGTGAAATATACCATTGGAAAAGGTGTACCCCAGTAATCTCTGTGGCGCGTCCCATAACTGCATACTGCTGTAATGTGATAAACTAGTTAAGTAGGGGGTCTAATCCCAGACATGGCAAGTGTGTGTGTGTGTGTGTGTGTGTGTGTGTGTGTGTGTGTGTGTGTGTGTGTGTGTGTGTGTGTGTGCACCCCTGGCTGTGTAGAGAGCAATGCTTTTTAGGCTAGTCACACTCACTACAATTAAAATGCCCTACTTTGGCAAGGCTGCTGATGTCATTCACTGTGAAATACACCTTTGGGAAATGTGTAGCCCAGTGATCTCTGTGGTACGTCCCAAAGTGCGTACCACTGTAGTGTGATAAACTAGTTAGGTAGGCATTCTAATCCTAGACATGACAACTGTGTGTTTTGTGTGTGTGTGTGTGAGTGTGTGTGTGTGTGTGTGTGTGTGTGTGTGTGTGTGTGTGTGTGTGTGTGTGTGTGTGTGTGTGTGTGTGTGTGTGTTTGTGTCTCTGTCTGTGTAGAGAACAATGCTTTTTAGGCTACTCACACTCACTACAAATCAAATGTCCTACTTTGGCAAACCTGCTGATGTCATTCACTGTGAAATATACCTTTGGAAAAGGTGTACCCCAGTAATCTCTGTGGCGCGTCCCATAACTGCATACTGCTGTAATGTGATAAACTAGTTAAGTAGGGGGTCTAATCCCAGACATGGCAAGTGTGTGTGTGTGTGTGTGTGTGTGTGTGTGTGTGTGTGTGTGTGTGTGTGTGTGTGTGTGTGTGTGTGTGCCTGTGTAGAGAGCAATGCTTTTTAGGCTACTCACACTCATTACAATTCAAATGCCCTACTTTGGCAATCCTGCTGATGTCATTCATTGTAGCATAAACCTTTGGGAAAAGTGTAGCCCAGTAATCTCCGTGGCATGTCCTATAACAGTGTAATGCTGTAGTGTGCTATAGAATTCTGGTAGAGGTTGTATTCCCACACAGGGCAGGTGTGTGTTTCTACCTCTGTGTTGGGAGCAATGCTTTTTAGGCTAGTCACACTCATTACAATTCAAATGCCCTACTTTGGCAATCCTGCTGATGTCATTCACTGTGAAATACAACTTTGGGGAAGGAGTACTCCAGTAATATCTGTGGCACGTCCTATAATTGCGTAGTGCTGTAGTGTAATAAACTAGTTAGGTAGGATTTCTAATCCCAGACATAGCAGGTGTGTGTGTCTATGCTTCTGTGTGTCTGTGTCTGTGTTTGTCATTCATATCCTGTGTGGAGTTGGCCCTGAGGTGTGTAACAACTGGACTCATTGTGGAGTGGGTTGTGCAAATTTCTTATATGATGGCCCTAGTATATGTCACAATGTCCACCATACAGGGATAACAGATGTGAAATAGCCAAGAGTCTGGGGTGCAAATCCATAACCCTACATGTGACATCAATGCCAGTTGAAAAATGTTAGCAACCCATGTATTACCCAGAGAACACTCTTAACCCATGTCTCATACACACACACACACACACACACACACACACACACTTGCATAGGCAACAACCGCTATGTTGGTAGTACCCTGCATATTGCCCACTGATAGTAACCATGGTGTGACTGCAGTGGGCTACAGAGGGCATAGCACCCTGTCCATCAATTCAATAGGCACATACATGCAGACAGTGCACCTTTCCTATGTTCCCACCTGGACACCTGCAACACCTGTGGTGCCATTAAATGTTACCCACAAAGGACATACCATGCCTAAAATACATGCCCTGTATGGACAGATGCCATTGACACCAGGAAATACCTGTATCTTGCTATCGATGTAGGTGCAGGGTCAACCTGCTGTCCATTAACAGTTCCTGCCACATGAGGCCAGGACTGGCACATCTGATGATAACAATCTGTGTACACAACATGGGCCAGACACCCCAGGTACAGTTACACATGCCACTGTACATGCATGTGGGAGGTGTGCATATCCCAGACACTGTCCATGTCATGGACTAAGGAACACATACATGGCAAGCAATGCAGAGCAATGGCCACATGCAATAGTTACCCAGGTGACTGGATGGTGAATACAATACCCACCTGTGTAGGCAAATCCAGACACTACACCCCTAAGCCACACTGCAGACCATTGCCATGTTGCCTGATGCCAAGGTATACCCATCACCTAGCCTTGTATAGCCATCTGCCACAGTCGACCACTACGCACCTGTAAAGCAATGCGCCCATGCATGTCAGTACTGGCACCCTGTGTCTGTGTGTGTGGTGTATGATGCCTATGACCTCATTCACACTCACTACAACCCCCATTGGCATACTGAAGCATGCTGTCTGATGTCAGACACCTCCACATACCCTTTGCCCATATAACCTCTGTATAACCCCTGTGGTGCATGTGATACCTGCACAGTACTGTGTTGTGGCAATCTAACTAGTGATGAGTTGTATTCCTAACCCTGCCAAGTGTGTCAATGTGTGTGGGTCCCTGTGAGAGTGTGGCTGTGTTGACGCTGACACCTGTTCATGCAGACAGACATGTGTACTACACCTACCATATAGCTACTATATCACTGTTGCAGATATCACTCACCATCACGTATATGTTTGGAGGGCTCCTCAACATGGAACCTATGTGGTGCATCCAATAACTGCATAGACATGTAATAACAATACATAGTCAGTCAGGGGTTTGATACCCTGTACTCGTAGGTATGTGACACAAGCATGATTAAGTTTTACTTTCCTACCCTTCCCTGACTTATTTTTGCCTCTGTCTGCCTCTCTCACTCCCTCTCTGGTGGATGTGGAGACTTACACCTGCTTTGCTTAGGCAGCAGCATGTGTATTGTAAGTGATGCTCATGATCAGCTGATGGCCTCTGCATGGATTGCAACCCTCCTCTAGCTGACTGCATGTGGAACAGCTGTGGTAACATTTCCATAGTCGATTGCATAGAAACACTCCAATATCTAGGAACATCATGTTGTTGCTGGGCCTTTTCATTCACTGTGAGCAGGAACTAGATCTGTTGTTTGGCAAACAGCATCACAGATGGATTGGGATTTACCTCTAACAACTTACACTGTGGAAACAGGCCAACACACAGGAGGGGGATGTGCCTGACTTGATTACATACTGTAAGTGCTGCTATACTGCATTTGGAGTAATGTTGGTTTAACAGGGTGTGTGTGTGAATATGGCTGTCCTACATGTTTTAATACCTGTCATGTCATGCTATGTTTATAAGGAAATCCCCATCTGTAGGCTCATCTGCAGACTGGGCAGTGTGTTGTGCCTTTTGTTTCTTTTGTTACCCACAGAGCACCTATCTGTGAACTGCAGAAGGTAGTGTGAGGATTGCAGTCAGTAGATGGTGACAACCATGGGAGTTACTGACTTCATATCCCTCATAGGACATATGTTGCAACAAACCCTGTTACAACAGTAAATGTATGAGGTTATCACAGCAACATGTCAACATCGGCCCTGTGTTTGTGCCTCCAGCCACAACTCTGTCAACCTTTGTACATATCTCATGCAGTAAGAGGTGCATATGTGCTGTACACCATATTTATTGGCATCATATCTGATAACAAGTCAGTGAGATATCAGACTGCTACACATGTTATGTATAGTAGAGGTTGTATTTGATGACATAACCTGGACATTCTGTGGTTGTGTGTACAGTACTCAGGTCTGTGTACTTATGGTGATTGTCGACTGTGTTTATATTGGTAATATGTACCTTGGCCTGTGTAGAGACTGTGGTAGATGTCATTGTTCTTGGTCCTGTTCTATCTGATGTTACATGTTGCTCCACAGTATATTACCCTATCGGCTTGCATGTTTGTAGGGCCAAACACACACATGTCCCATACCACAGACAGGCATCGGACCACACTGTGTAGCTGCCCAGTATATGTAGGTTTAGTGTGTGAGTGTCACATATGAGAATGGTGTTGAACAGATAGTCCATATACTGTAATATTACACTAGCTTGCCATATGTGGCTGTGTTCACATTGGTTGTGGTTATGCACTTTCACACGGGTGTCTGTTACTCTGTGCTGTGACATGCCTGTAGAGCCTGCTATATATGCGGGTACATGTGTATTCCCCCATAGGAAATGTAGGCCAAGTGTTGAGCCAGTCTGCCTGTAGCCTGCACAGTGCTTTGTTACATGCCTAGCAGCTTATTGTACTTACCCAGTGAGATGTCATGTCCAGATACTTGCCAGATGTACTGCTGCTGGGCCACCATAACAGTCATGTATGTCAGACAAAGCAGTGGGAAGCTGTACAAATGTATGTCACTAACTAGTGGGTAGTATGTGGCCATGACACCTCTGTACCAGCGGTTATTATGTGTCAGGACAAACAGGGGTGAGTGCATAACCTGTGGGGACAAATGTATACCAGTAGTTATGTGATATACCCATCTACATGGCTGTTAACATCCACATTGTCAGGCTTGGTCCACATGTCTTGCACTAAGGGATTCTGTGCATACCTCTGGACTGTCCAGAGTGTGTCAGACTGCCACATATATTGGCCATATCTCTGCTGTAGTCCACTGTGCTAGCAGTGGTACTGTACTATGATGTCCTTAGGATGTCTGTCAGTAGCCAATGGCGCACATGTTAAAAGCAGATGTGACCTCCCACACACACCATGTCTGTGAAGACAATTCCTATTACAGTAGCAATAGTCTACAAATATACCTGCAGTACATACCTGACATCCCCTTGCACTAAGAGGTTGGGACTATTGGGTCTGAGGTAGGGCTCCACTCCATGTTCAGGACATATGGTAAACATATATGTATAATATAATTATCCATATATCTGTATAGATATATACACATATACATATAGACATACATAGATGGATATGTATATCTACAGATATATATATATATGTATATATATATATATATATATATATATATATATATATATAAACACTCAGATATATAATAAAACATATACAGACAGCGATACATATGCATATATACTTATGTATATCTACATATATATTGACAGTAGTAGGTCTATCAGAATATATATGTATCCACATATAGTTATAGATATCTACATATATACCAACATAACTAGGCATATCTGTACACAAAGGATGTGCATACCTATATAGTTATATATACATATATCTATATATGCATATATGTATATGTGTATATCTATCTATCTATATATATATATATATATATATATATATACGCATATGTCTATATGTCTATATATACATATATGTCTATATATATATATATATATATGTGTGTGTGTGTGTGTGTGTGTGTGTGTGTACATACGAAGAGATGTACACATGGCCATATATATGTTGTACTATACAGATGTGTATACAGACATATGTATGAGTATACATGTGTATGTACATGTAGATATATATCGACCTATTATATGTACATAACCATATTCCTGTCATGTGTAAACCTCACGGTTGTGTATACTCTCCCAGATGTATCTCACCGTATGTATCTGCTATGTGTACATTATGATAAAACAACATATGCGATGCAACAATCATATTAATAACAAGGACTCCACAATTTTGGAAGTAAAGGCAATTGATCAATACTACTCAATATGTGTATTGACAGCTATATTGGTAAAACAACAGCTGTCTTCACAGTGGTCATGGTATAGTGATTAAGTCTTGTGACAGTAGCAGGGGTGGCTTGTGGCATCGGACTGCCGGACTGCAGCCCCCTCAGCTAAAAATCCTTTTCTTGTGTGACACTGTGACAGTAGCAGATTTTTTTTTTTGTTTAAATCTGAAATTCGAGTCCGCGACTCGGAAGTACGCGCATGTGCACTTTAACTGCCTTGGGTTGCAGCGGTTTTAAATAGATTTTTTTTTTGTTTTTATTGCAGCCCGGTGGAGTAATGAAGGCATCATTGTGATGCCCAGAAGTCTATGCGGTTCCAAACCGCATAGAATTGGAAGGGGCTCAGACTGCGACGTCCGCAGGCACGTCATGACGTGCTTGCTGGGCTAAATGCTGCTGATTGGTTGTCGCTCTCTTCCCAGGCTTTATGTGCTGGGAAAAGAGTGAGAATCAATCAGTTGTGGGCTTGTGGATTGCGTGAATCGTGACTGTGCTAAGGACCGATTTTTTTTAATTAATAATTTAATTTGGCATTGGATTTTAATTTTTTTTTTATTTGGGTGGTAATATTTTGTCAGCTGGGTAGCCTGTGCTAGCCTGAAGGAAGAACAGAAGAAGAAAGAAGAAGAAAAGAAAAGAAGTTAGAAGAAGAACAGACTGAGTGAAGGTGAAGGTACAGAACTAAAGTAAGTATTGTAGGCTTGTAGCTCATGATTCACTTTTCCAGCTGCAACATGTACATGATTTTTGATAATATTGGTGGGTGATATTGTCCCTAATAATAATTCCATGTATGGTGATGGGCTTAGAGGTTGAGCTGCTCTTGTGTGTGTGTGCCTGTTACTTAGCTTTCCCGAGCTGTAACTTTTTTTTCTCTGCAGATCTGACATGATCCAGTTTAACAAATGAAGCATAAGAAAGTCATGACATCCCTTGGATCACACCTTTTCTTTGTAAAACATTTAGGGACAATTGCAAAACATTGTCTATAGTTCTAATGTACACGTTCAGTGTTTCTTTAAGCATTCGATAAGACTGCAGTGCATTTGGATGTCATACAATATTCTTTTACTTAGGCAGTTGCAGATGTGTCATTTAAGTGAATGGTTGTTTACTTACTTTTTTTCTGGATGCCTGTGTTTTTCAGTCTGGGTGTTTTGTGCCAAGAAATGGAACCTGAATCCATGCCTAAGAGTACATGGTGTCAAACAGGATTGTAGCAGTTACCAAAATTCTGAGTTTTCAAATGTTCTGGCCTGTTTATTGTCTTCTAATTGTCATATATTACTCCATTTTATCTTGTAAAGATTTGGATTTAAAAATTACAACAATGTAATAATGTGATGGAATTTCACTAGATCACCAAAAGCAACTTCTTTTTACAGCTAAGCATGCCTCTAGACAATGAACATATGAACCAACAATACAAAAAAATATATATTGTTACAGAAGGCATCAAAATTAACATTGCAATAATATGCAAAATTTAAAACAAAATGTAAAAAAATGCATTAAAATAATAACAAAAATCATATAAATAAACTACATCTCATATGCAGAAGCAGAAAGTATCAATATTATTAAATGAAAGGAAGGTCATGCCTATTAAATTTGGAGGACTTCTTTGAGAGTGTCATCAAAGCAGAAGATACTTCAACTCAGCTTCTGCATTATGCATACTAGTCAGACTGCTTTTCCTGGATATTGAATTTCTTCAAAATGGCTAGAGATCAGTGCTGTTGTTCAGTCGTAGTTCTGTTTGATCTCTCTTCCGCATTTGACATAGTGCATCAAAAATCATATTACATCATCTACAGACTTAGTTTAGGGCTTCAGGTAGTCTCCTAGACTTTTTTCTTTCTCCTTTTTCTCTGGATATAGACAATCCTCGGGAGTCTTGGTGATATGATGAAGCTTCTTGATAGTGTCTCTGACTGTAAGCATAGTGTAAACCTAATAACCTATGAACTTATAAGGACACATTTTTCATATATATGGTTTGCATACAGAAATATGAAGCATTGACTCTATATTTTAACAGACCACTATGGCAGACACAGAAAAAACAAAACAAAACAAAAAAAAAAATATATGTTTTAGTTTTATCTCATCATGAAGATGTATACAGTTCAAACCTAACAGCAGAACAATAATTACTTATTTTACAGGTTTTATTTACTTTGTTTTCAAATCTGAATGTTCTCATGGAGGGCAGAAATTATGACAGTCTCTTGATTTACTGGAAGGCTACTTCTTACTAATTAATTATGTACCAGGAAGGCACGGGTAATGAGCTTATAATGTCCTAGTCTCTGCTTATGTTTATTAACAGCACAAATTCAAGGCATTTTGAGCATCTGGCATACTAAGCATTCACCACCTACCAATTACTAGCTGAAATTTTTATCTTATGCTATATACAAGAAGTGAGTGCTATAAGTGATAGAAACTTATGCAACTAGATCTGTCAACTGGTATGATTAAGGTATAGTGATGTCATGATTTTTTTACTTTCAGTTTTGCCTTGTTCCTCATAATTATTGATTTTTTTTCTGATTTGTCTTATAAAGACAAACCTGTTCAAAACCATATACATTATTAAATAACTAAAATAATTAAATAACTGACATAATCTCTTACGAAGACGCCTCATGAGTAACTGTATGGTCAAGCATCTAAAGGCTTTCGAACAAACAATAAGAACGTTCTCTTTATGGCCTTCTACTGTGATTTTTTAAGTCTGTTACTATGAATTTTAATGTACAGAGTTTGAGAGGTACATCTGCTTCTGCTTCTAATAGCAGACATGGATGCAACATAGGAGCTGTTAGTGTTACAGTGGCAGAACCTAATGGCATAGCTCAATACTTTTTACAAACTGTTTCAGTTAAAAAAATGTTTTTCTGTGTCTCCTGTAAATAGATACTTCAAGATGTCTGACTGTCATTAGCTCTGTATCCAGAAATTCCTCCTGTATTCTGCCAAAATATTAAGTTTAGTGTTGTGCAGAGGAAGGAATGTACATAACCATTTCAGCCTAGTGGTACTAAAGAGTCACACTTACAGAATGAAACAATTATTATCTGCAAACTATTACAGAATTTTGGAAAGTAGGAGGAGTAGCCAAGAGCAAAATTTTAGCATTTATAGAAATTATATTAATAGCCTATCAACAGAACTACACTGCAATCTATCTGTTTAAAACATTAAGTAAATGAAAAAGCCGCATTTATTTCAAGTGTATTTGTATTGTTTTGGGTTTATCATAGCCAATACAGTATCATGAATTGCAAAAGCCAGTAGTATGTAATCATCACGGACTGCAGTTAAGTTATACAGCATATAAGATCTTAAGCATCCTTTGTCGGTTGTCAGTCTACAGCCCTAACTACTTTCTTCGTATCTGCAGTATTTTATTGATTTCCTTCCTCCATATTTTCAAAGTCAGTGTATTTCTGCACTGTCATGAGATGCAGTGGTTTAGCCAAAAGTATTTTGTTTTGAGCTGCTGATCTTGCCTTTGCATAGTTTTATTTAGACCTTAAAATAAGATGTGATTTTACTACTAGCTGATCTCTGGTGGTACATAATGGATGTATTTCTGCACTGTCATGAGATGCAGTGGTTTAGCCAAAAGTATTTTGTTTTGAGCTGCTGATCTTGCCTTTGCATAGTTTTATTTAGACCTTAAAATAAGATGTGATTTTACTAGCAGCTGATCTCTGGTGGTACATAATGGGTGTAATGTGGAACACTGTGTGTTTTTTGTCAGGCATCTAACAACTGTGTATGAACTTGCAAGGTCAACAATTGACTTAAAAAAACAAGGCTTACTTCAGTGAGTCAAAGCTATGGAGACAAAGAACATGCAGATCCTTTAAAAAACAGAGCATTTCCTAATTATATTAGAACTTTCTTAAGAAGCTTTTGTTTCATTTGTTCATAGGTTCATGCTAGGCTAATGATCACAATGGCCTTTTTAAGTCTAGCTATGCCTCCCAAACATCTGACAAGTTCTGGTATTCTGGTGTAAGCAGAGACCTGGGAGATGAAACATTTACAAGCAGGGGCTTGGGAGATAAACCAATTGCCTGTGTCCATTAGAAACAGTGTTGCCAAATCAGGGAAGAATTTCCTATTCTCCATCCAGTTGTCCAAGTTACACTTGAATTGGGTTAGGGAGGAACTCTGCTTCACATGGATGAGGAGTGTATTCAAGAGAAGGGATAGTCTCTGGGATACAATAAGTATGTCAAGCATTGATCCCATTGCACCATAGCTCCACCCCTTTAGCTGACCACACCCCTTATTGTTGGCCACGCCCCTTTCGTGTTGGCCACACCCATTCAGCTGTCTCCTGCAGCCCCCCCCTTTGATTTGAAGTCACCAGCCGCCACTGGACTGTAGTGTACAGGGTCCTGGATTCAAAACCTGCAAGGGCAGTTCATTTTGTTGCTGGGCAGAACAAGGGCTGTTGGATACAGAGTAGTTAAGGCAGTTTTTAGCAGCTTTAAGCAGGTTTGCACAAAGCTAAGCGATGCTAAACTATGGATAAATGTACAGGCGCTTACACAGTGTAGGCTTCACTTACCAGCACACAAAGCAGTTTAGCTGTTATATTGGAGCAATGTTTATACCTGCTAAGCATGACGTAGCTCTGGTAACCAGGTCACACCACCCAGTCTGATAACGTAGCAGGGTAATGACATCTGTAATAAGTATATGTAATGCCATGTACAATACATGTGCCTATGTGCTGTCATTACAGTAGCAAGTGGTGTAAGTGTCATGTGTGGGACACAGACATATATGAGGCCTGTACAGCACTGTTATCCATGTGAATGTGTTACATACAGGGGTAGTAGCCCAGGGTACACGCTGTCACACTGGCATGTAGTGTATCATGGCAGTACTACTGTTGACAGTGCTTACCCAGGCAAGAGCAGAGTGCTAAATATAGTACTGACAACAGGCACACCTGCAGGCATAGCTGGACACTGAGGCCTCCCTGTTTTATCCCTGGTGTGTGAGCTGTGTCACAGTATAAACCCCTTACTGGGTAATGATCCGACATGTGGAATGTAACTGTAGACTACCATCTGTCCAGCACACGTTAGTGAGGGCTTCTGACATATAGTTATGGCATACATATTGTTGTCAAAGTCTATCTGTCAAAACACTCATCCTACTGCATAGCTACCTGCCAAACTGATGACTGTCAGTCCCTGTACAGATGTGCATATGACAGGTATCCAGCTGGGATATGTACAGGCAACCTAAGCTTGATTGACACTGAGATGTCTGCACAGCTGTGTAAAAACTGGCACATATGGGAGATGTTACCCTGTACGCACTACATGCTACGGGTACCGCCACTACACTACCACAGCCAACAGTACATGCTTGGGTACAGGTCTCCATCACAGACACTAACCATGTGTTATAATGCATATTGCATACATGTCAACTTGATCACCTCAGTGGCCATGTGCAGGAGGCACCTGGAGGATTGGCTAATGCATGTCTTTCTCACCCTGAGGGTCACCACAGTAGTGTCTGCCAATAGATTGCCTGCTGCAACCTGGCAGGATACCACTGTACACACAATCCCTACACAACCCATCTCTCCTTGGACAATAGCTAGGTGCACAGCTAAGACCACCTGCAGCGATGGACCCCTGTACTGACACAAGTGTACCTGACTCAGTATAGCAGTGTCTGTGGGTTAATACACCTTTACTTGGGAATTCCATGAAGGCCTTTACAACCAACGCAACACCCATTACCATAGTCTGTTGTGGCTGCTGCTGTATGGGACATTACATATACCCTGTTAAGCTCCTCCCCATACTGGCTACATGAGCCTTGCAGTACCAGCACAACAGTGTTGTACAAATGGGTTGATAGGCATGGGATACCCATTGTGTTCTGGCATGTGTGTGTGCAGTTGTGCATGTCAATATATCTGTAGGGTACAGCATTCCAAGGCCACATACTCCTATTACAATACCCGTTGCCACACAGTATTACAGATAGCGTTGTTGCTGCCCATAGGTGAGGCATGACAATGCAACACCCTACTACTCATGTGGCATGTGCATTAGATGCATATCCCTGTAGTACCACTGTTGTGGTATACTATGGGTTGTATCACAGTAGTGGCCAATGTGTGATGGTGGGTATGGCAGAGTATCATCATGGATTTCAGGGAGTACAATAACCACTGGGGTTTGTGGGTGCTGCGTACACTGTCATTACACCAAGGTACACCCGGTATATGTCCCATGTACCACGTTATGGTTATCACTGTCACCATCAACCATACAGGTAACTGATACCACAATCCAGGCCAGTTATGCATGTGCTGTGTGCAGCTTACCTGTAAAACATTGGACACACTGTCAAGTTAGTTAGCAGCGAAAGGCCCTGGTATCTTGGATGTGTGTCTGGCTGTTATGTGTCTGTTAATGTGTATATGAAAATATGTCACACCACATATTGTCCATATACACCCATTACATCACCCATTAGCATACTGTACATGTCTGGGGATGTTATGCATGTAACATGTAACCTGGGACACACCTCACCCTAAACGCTGTGTGGTGTGTGCAATTTAAGCCATACACTTCAGTATCACTACATAGCTAGGTCGGGGTCTAGTCCCAGTGTTGCCAAGTCACAGTGTGCATGTATGTGGATGTTTCTGCATCAGGTTGTAGGGTATACACACCTCAGCGGGTCACATCTCCAAGTGGCACAGGCAATAACCGTTTTAGTAACCTGTGACACGTGTTCAACTGTACCTCAGATATGTCACAGCCATGGTGTCACCACAGTGCCATACTCCATTGTGGAATATGACTGCAGACCATAACCGTGCTGACACATGTACACCTACAACACAAATGGATAACATTATAGGGACCAAAATCAACCAGTGTCACTAACAGCTATAATGCATCATTGCTGGATGGCTACACTACCTGACATGTATGCATTACACTTCACTCCTTACAACATGTTACACTGCAGTACTGTGGTACACTGTAGTACAGTTACCATGTGCATCAACACCATATTAGCCTGTCCCTGCATTGATGGTATGGATGACAGGGATGTGGCACAGGTATCATCATATGCACAGGGCATCCTTGTGCTGACACAAGTACACCTACAACACAAATGGATAATATAGAAACCACAATCAACCAGTGTTACTAACAGGTATAATGCATCATTGCTATACGGCTACACTACTTGCCATATATGCATTACACTTTACTCTTTACAACATGTTGCACTGCAGTACTGTGGTACACTATAGTACAGTCACTGTGTGCATCAGAACCATATTAGCCTGTCCCTGCATTGACGGTATGGAGGACAGGGATGTGGCACAGGTATCATCATATGCACAGGGTGTGATGTTGGTTTGCCAGAGGCTGAGGGTGGGCCATACATTTGACACCATGTGTGTGGGTGAGGGGTGTACTGTGGTGAGCTGGGCATGGTGCTGTGGTGTGCATAAGTATGGAGTTGCCCTAGTTGTGTTTGTATAGTGTGTGGGTATGCATGCACACAGTTCTATCATGTGGCTGCCATACACAAGTGTTGATGGACAGCTGGAGACCATACCTGGCAGGGTGTGCAGTTCACTGCCTCTGGCCACGGACACATGGACTGTGCCTGCCAGGGGTTCCATGGGCATGTCCAGGTACATGCCTTGATGTGTTACTCTCACCTACTGATGACAAATGTCCGATGGTACCAGGTCCCGCCTGGGACTGGCCAGGATCATGTGCACATGGCCTGCTGTGGTGTGGTGTGGACAGCACCCCCCACACTGTTGAGGCTGGTACTGCCACTATGTGAGCCCCTTGGTGTCCTAGCATGTCCATGTTTACTGCCAGGTGTTGGTGTTGCTGGCCTACATCCACACGGCCATCACCATACTCCCACCATATGTTCAAGAATGGACACGATGGCCGATGAGGGCCATCATCTCACCATGCCATCTATCCATGAGCTCGGTATAAGCACGGATGGCACCAGACAGTTCACGGATGTTGTCGCTTGCAGATGTAAGAGCAGCCCTCTGCAGCCTCAGGCACTGTCTGGTGTAACATTTCATACGTGCCTGTGCCATCATGACAGCCTGAAACATGCGCCCGCTGGTACCACCTATGTCACCTCTGCCATGAAAATGATGTCCAGCGGCCCTACCATGAACACTCTGGGACATCTGCGTATGTGGTGCCCTGCCAGACATCCGGCTATGCCTGCTGTGACTGGACACAGTAGGCATGGTTACCACACTTACCTGTGCACTGCCACCAAACGCCCCCTACCATGAGCACCCTGGGACATCTGCCTATGTGGTGCCCTGCTAGACATCTGGCTATGCCTGCTGCAACTGGACACAGTAGGCATGGTTACCACACTTTCCTGTGCACTGCCACCAAACGCCAGCTGTCCCTTTGCTATGGTCACTGGTGATGGGGTATGTAGAGGTACTGAAACTGTGTGCGGGGTTGAGGTGGCTAAAAGGGGGATGACAAATGATGGCACAGTGTTGGCCCCTAACAACCCCACCTGTGCCTCAACAGTACTATCATCATCTTCTGTGTCTGTATGGACATCAACATCAGATTGCATGCAGGAGGGACCCCTGACCTGCATCACCACCTGTGGGGGAAAACAATAAACATACTTTAAAACCTGTACAGCATTGCCTAACAGTACACACACACACACAGACACACACACACACACACACACACACACACACACACACACACACACACACACACGCACACACACACACACTTCCATAATTCCTACAGGTCCATGGCTGTACAGACAGTCCCACATATATGTCCATGTGGTACCCCATCCTGCATCACACTTGTTAACATACACACATTGATACCACTCATTAACATATCAGTCCTCTAAATGCCTACACAAGCGGTCACAACACAAGACCTGTTACTAAATTACCTGCCTGACCTGTGTGTAGTGGTTTTAGATGGCCTCACTGCTGTCATTCGGTATTCACCCTGTGTATGTCCGGACATCATGTTCATGGCCCCTATATGTGTGGGCTACTATGTTCTATCCATGATATCACGTACTGGTGTGTCATGTGTATGTAATGCTCAGAACATGCCAGATATGCTGCTCATTCACCCTATCATGTGACAACTGTAATATATGGATACACTCCCTGGTGTTGACTAGTACTTCCCCAATGCATCTGTAGTGCTGCATACATGAGTTGTAGGTTACCTCTCTGCTGAATGTGATATTAAGGGTTTACCTGGTGTCTACCTTCGCTCTCAATGCCAGTTCCATGCTACAGACCATATCATACTATCAGCTGTCCTGTGTTTACACACATGACAAGTATTCCTGGTGTGTAATGTGGCAGTCATATACATGCACTGTTGTATGAACATCCCACAATCACACATGTGCGTGCATACATAGCCAGCCACACAAACACACAGACATGCACACAGGCATCCTACATGCATCAACCTCCCTCCACTTCACCAAAGTGACCACACAAACAAACTTCCCACCAGGATGCACACACATACAGGTGAGGTTGCACAATGATAGTACACATAGTCCTCCTATTATGCCTCTATCAAATTGCATAACATATGGTACCCGACAGCATGCAGTGCAGCTATAGTCAATCCATGCTAACAACATGGTCTGATTATACATGTGTCTGATGCATGTGCTGTGTCACTAGGTGAAGCCCCTTTCCCTGGATACCACTGTGCCCATGAACACAGTATTTCTGTGCACCTGTTCTGCACCTTGCCATGTACTGTGCACCACACTTCACAGGTGTACAGCCCATTGCTGAATGTGTACTACTGTGTTAGTTATGTCAGCTTTAATGCTCACAGCCCCTATGTTTTCCAGCAACACATACCTGGTATGATATCTGGACAGATGTCATTTGTGAATGTCTGATGTCTGATACACAGCTCTCAACATCAGAGGACCATGTATGACCAATCCAATACTCTTACAATGACAGCCATCAGAGCATTCCATGGCTATGGGGGGGGGGTGTACACACCCTTATTGATATGACTCACCCATCCTTGATCTGCCATGGGACCACATCACCGCATATCTTGGCAGTACATGAGCCTGATATATGATATATGTCCCGTACTTTCACATGCAGTGTCTACAGAATGTGTTAGGTGTGTGGATGCTGACCGCGATGCATACACATAGTGTGGGCATATGTGTGCACACCATTATCATGATGGTCAGTCACACCTCTTGTTGTGTGTACTACAGCAGACACTACTCCTAGCAGAGGTATACCAGCATGGACCATCTGCATTTGCCAGTGTATGTTCAGTCTGCCCTACACATGTTCCCCTATTCTGTATGATTGCAAGGTTTACTCATGTGCACATTGCTTGGTGTTCACACACACTGCCATCACTATTGCTGTGTGGGTAGGGTTACAGCTGCCACAGGTCCTGAACCTGATTATGTGCAGATACAGCCATTCTTAGCATCCTTAGGATCCCTGCTGCAGTGCACTGGTGTGTCATGCTGACACCCCCCTCCTTCAGCCTTTTTGCAGATGCATGACAAGTAAGCCTTACACATGTGTGTCACTTTGCAGTGTCCCATACACTGAACACCACATGCTACAGCCTATTCTCAGCTGATAATGTGGACCACTGTAATGCCTTATGCCATAGTGTATCTCTGCAGCAGTTGTCATTGTCCTACAGGTATATACACTGATGCTGCACTGTATATGGGTGTTGTTCCAAACATGTCCCTACTGTAGGCCATGTCTCCCACCATTATGTTACTCCCTGTGGACACATTCGGCAATGACAGGATGTAAGTTATCATGCAGGTGTCTGACATATCTTTCCAATACCCCATCATGGTCACCCCTGTGATGGCGTGCATTTCACAGCAACAATATGTGTACATGTACAGCATGCATTCTGGGTAGGTGTGTTAGATGTGTGCATAGCATATACCATAGCCATTACATGGCCAGTATATTGGCAAGCATCTACATAAACCATACTCACCAGCTACAGGCTGCTGCCTTAGTGGTATCCCGGAGGGACCTACATAAGAGGGTGAGAGATGCAAAGTCAGTGGCCACAACTGTGGCAGTGCTACAGGGTGGGTGCAGTATTACAATGCATTAACAGTACATTTTTATAATACTACCACATATGGATATCTGTTTATCATTACTATGCAGCAACAAAATATATTTATGACATGTCAGATATGCATGATCTACCTATACCGATGTGGATGTATACTCAACAGTGGTCTACAGATGTGCCCTGTGGCCTTACCTGCACGCTCCTCCACCCGTATGTGGGTGGCACCCACCTCCACAAAGGTGTCTGGCGGTTGGTGTGTGGCCGGATAGGCAGCTGCTACAAGGCTGGCCAGGAACTCCTCCACATGTGTCAGAGGGATGGATGGCATGCCCCCCCCCCCTCTGTGGTGAGGTGATCCCCCCTGGACTGTAGCAGCACGCTGATGGGCATTGTGAAGCAAGTCAGAACAATGATGCCGGACCTGCTCATAACTACGGTTGTGCAGTCCATCACTGACCCTGTGGACTAGGTCGTTCCGCAGGGCGGTCCACTCCTGCTGATCATGGGCAGCCCAACCAAACAAGGTTGCATAGTGATGAATTAGTCCATCAAGCAGGATGTCATTTTTCGCTGCTGAGTAGGCTGGCAGCCTTGCATGAGACATTGTGCCTGAAAGACATAAAGATGGACACAGGTGTGAGCAGGTCATGCAGCAAGGTTACCACAGTTCTTAATACACATCACTGTCATCCCCCACCATATCAGCAACATCAAACCATACACATATCTCAATAGGTATGGCTACAGCATGCCTACCAGTGGGGCAGATATAGTACTGTACCATGCTTTGTGCAATGTGTCTGTAGCCATGTTCCCTGTGTGGACACTATCATTGCTGACCGGTTACAGACTATTCACCTCTATCCAATTGTCAGGGCCACAATGGTTCCATATATGCCTATGATATGCATGCTATGTGTGTGCTGCATATCTGACATACTGTGTTATTGCTGTTATCTATTCATGCTGTTGGACATGTTCTGAGATTGTGTAGACTATTACTACCAAAATATGTTCTATAACAGTGACACAATAGCATGTATATGTACTATTGGCCAGCAGAGCCACCTCTCCAAACTCATCTGCCCATGTTACCCATCCACATCACATGTGTGTCCTACCTTGGGGCCTCCTCATGTACTGGTCCAGCAATACTGTCAGGTGGAACCTCCCCAGGGGATGTTGCCCCCTCCTGGGGGCACATACAGACATGTTCCTGTCCCCTGCGGTCAGGTCCAGGGTCTGTTCCATAATGGGCTCACAGACACATTGGGATGTGCTACATCACTCTGAGGTGCCCAGTACACATTCATAGGGCCCACATGCTCCTCCTGCTCACCCTCCAGGCCAGGCACCTTCAGGACGTGGAATGCTGTTGTGAGTAGCAGTGGGTGGGAGACGTGTTCCCATTGTGTCCATATCGGGGCCCATGGGGCGCCCACATCACAGACCACACACGTCATCCAGGGTGTTTACCCACCA
>NC_056733.1:158324200-158374200 GCF_019279795.1 Protopterus annectens | reverse complement strand
CATCTCTTTCTGACAGACTCTGGGCATGTCTTGACCACATGCAGGTGAACCGGGACATATCTAGACTATTTCCCTCTTCAACCTTTAGTGACTAACCACACTCTTATACAGGCTTTCCTACACAGTTATATTATGTAGCACAGTGTGGGTGACAGTGATCAGTGATACCTTATTACTTAGAGCAACTGCAGCACTCACAATTCCATACAATACCAGAGTAAACAGTACCAGTACAGTGTATCAAGCTTTTTATTTCTCGGCACAGTGTTAGTTTCTAATGTACCTGTGGGAGCAATGTTTGTTAGCACTACTTGAATGTTGCCACACAGAGTACCAGATTACACATTAGTATTATGCACATACATCTCACTCTGTTACTGTACACATTCTGGCCACAGCTTGATAACATGGGGGTGTAGATAGGACATATTTGGCTTATTACTCTCATAACAGTTTTGAGAGTTGCTAGAGTGACAGGTTTGTTCTCATTGATGTGTGACAATCAGTTATATTCCCTATTTGCTGCCTAAACATCTGGGATCATACCACAGAATTCCCAGGGGGACAGGGTGACAGGCAGCAGATATGGGCCCATATACTGGACATTCTAGTCTTATCTGTACATTTGTGGGGTATGATTCTGTATGCAGCCTACTTCCACTCCCAGGATTCAGACCATGGCTGTGTCTGCTAAAACGTAAACACTGTCCATCAGAGTTGAGTGTGCTATATAGATATTGCTGTATATATCTTATCTGCTTTCTGTCTTACAATTCTCCTGTGGTTTTGCATTCTGACCTTGTATTACAACACTCTTATACAGGATTTCCTAGACATTTATATTTTGTAGGACAGTGTGGGCGACAGTGATGAGTAATGCCTTATTATTCAGAGCAACTGCATCAGTCACAATTCCATACAATACCAAAGTAAACAGTGCCAGTACAGGGTATCATTCTTTTATTTCTGGGCACAGTATTTGGTATCTGACAGACCTGTGGGAGAAATGTTTGTTAGCACTACCTGAATGTTGCCACACAGTCCCAGGTTCCACATTACTATTATACACATGCATCTCACTCTGTTACTGTACACACTCTGGCCACAGCTTGACAACATGGGGGTGTAAATGGGACATACATGACTTCTTACTCTCATAAGGTTTTGGGGACTTGCTAGTGTGCCAGCTTTTTTCTCATAGATGTGTGTCAATCAGTTGTATTTCCTGTTTGCTGCCTATACATCTGGGATCATCCCACTGATTTCCCAGGGGGACAGGTTGACAGGCAACAGATATGGGCCACTTTACTGGACATTATGGACATATATGTACAGTTGTGGGGTATGATTCTGTATGCAGACTACTACCGCTGCCAGGATTCAACTCATGGCTGTGTGTGCTAAAAATACAACAGTTCATGTCTCATTTGCATGTGCTATTCAGATTTTGTTGTTTGCCTTTTCACTGTTTTCTGTCTATGTGTCTCTCAGTTGTACTAAATGGCCTCTGGGGATTACAGCAGTCATATACAGGCATTCCTATGCATTCTATTTATGGTGCGCAGTGAGGGTAACAGTGTTTAATACAACAGTACTATTATGTGATTGCAAATCTACATTACCATATGATTCCAGAGTATACATATGCAGTCCAGCAGTTAGACCTTTATTGTCAGGTTATTGCACTTTTATTTACATACAAACTATATGAGACTCTTCCTGCCATATTGTCCGGTGTATGCAGTTCTTGCCTAAAACAATACAGGTTTTATACAGGCAATTAATTTACTAATACTTTTAGATTTATTTCCTATGACAGTGCATGCAAGAGTTTTACTGACCTGCCTTGCATCGCAACCCCTCCAGGTGACTTACATAGGCCTCCTGGTTCGCAGCTCGCTCACTTGCAGCTGTGGAGGACATAAGAGGAATATTTAGCCATACCTAGCCATGATATACATGAGCTGGCAATTATTACACACATAGTGGAGTGATACTTACACACAGCTGGGACAGCCCCTGCCGTACTAGCCTCTTGGATCCACAGCTACAAGAGGTCCCCCTTACGCCACTTCAGGTCGGCATAGTGATGCCTGACCTGCTCACCAGTTTGGGGTATGCCATTGGCACTGGTGAGGTCACGGGCGAGACAGTCCCAGGCTTCCACCTTATATTGGGAGCCCTGGTACTGGCCCTGAAGCAGTCTCTGCTCATGGTCTTTTGCAAGGAGTCCTGCCATGACTCTGGACTCCTGGATGCCACAGCGCTACACCCAGAAGTGCACACCATCTCCCCTTTCTGCCATTGTGCCTGCAAGGGGACACTACAACCAGTTATGAGATGTATTCCCACCTGTTGGGTTTAAGTAGAGCTGATTTCCCACACTTTTCTGTGACTGGCCAGTTTTGAAAAGGCTAGACTATGGGCAAACCTGCTTAACTAAGGTTGGCATTTTTAAAGGGGTATACCACTGGGCACATTGAGTTAGCTGGCCTACACATTGCTTACACCTCCTAAGCTGGCCTGTGCAATGCTTAGCGTTGCTTACATTATACTTTGCATTATATTTTGTTTTGGCATTGATTTATTATTCATTACATCTTTTAGATATATATATATATATATATATATATATATATATATATTTATATATACATATATATATATATATATATATATATATATATATATATATATATATATATGCCTGGTATCCATGATTCATGTGTACATACACTATATTGGGTCCTTGTGTTTTACTGGGACTTCAACACTGTATTATAATTGTACCTCACATCTGGGCTTACTGCTGTTCTCCAGTTCACATATTTATGTTATGTAGTGACTGTATATTGACTGCTTTCACAGTTTCAGTTTGATTTTACTATAGTGTGGACGTGTTTGCTGATACCTCATTCTTCTGAACTGTTGTGATGGCTTGGTGGTTAACTACTGTGACTATAGTGTATAGGGTCCTGAGTTCAAGGCCTGCAAGGCTGTTTATTTTGTTGCTGGGCAGAACAAGGGCCATTGGATACAAAGTGATTAAGGCACTTTTGAGCAGTTGGAAGTAGGTTTGCGCGAGGGTAAGCAATGCTAACTTCCAGATAAACATGTTTACACAGAGTTAGCTTCAATATTGCTTAACCTGTGTGTGCATTGCTTACCCCCATGCAAATGGGCTTAAACTCGCTTACTAGTTCTTAAGTATGCTTACTACTGCTTATTGATGCTTACACTTGCTTACTAGTGCTTACTCCCGCTTACAATTGCACTGATTTTGACGGTAATATCTAATGGTTCTTGGGAAGGTGGGGGATTTGGAAGCTGTATGGAGTTGTCATTCATTACACATTTTACCTTCCATTTGTATCCATGATTCCTGTGTACATATACTGTATAGGGCATATGTGCTTATCTGTGGACTTTGTAACATTATGACACTGACACCTCTCATCTGCATTTAATGCAGTACTCCAGTTCACAAATATATGTTATTTAGTAGATTATCAACTAAAATATTGGTCATAATGTGATTTGCCATGGAAAATGGAATGTGCTGCAGTGGGCCTCGAACCAGGAATGCCTGCTCTTATTGCACATGCTCTGCCCACTACACTATTGTTACACTGCTTCATTTGCATATATCTTCCTTGTTATCCTGTTAAGCCATTTAAGCTGCATTAACCGTAGCTAAGCAATGGGCAAACCTGAGCACCTACGGTTAGCTTTAATCGGATTCATAATAAAAAAAAAGGTTTGTTTATTTGATTTGGATTTACTATTGCTGTTGTACATGTGGGGGGATATTGCTGGGGATATGTGACACCTATGAGTGGTCTCACTCATTCCTTTGGCCTTTCTGCTGTTCTTCATTGTGGGGGCGTGTATATTCTGAAAGCTCTTCTCTCAGACACGCCCGCTGCACTCTTACATGCTCCGTGTAAGATTAGGAACTCAGGCAGTGCACCTTCATTAATATGCATGGTGCGCTGTCGTTCTGCCCCTAAATGTCCGCTTCTGTGCAGGACTAAGCTAGTCCTCCACGGAAGATTAGTAAATCCAGGGGACACACATGGTAGCAGATTTCCAGAAATTAATTCTAGAACAGATGATGGAACTAATCAGCATGTACACTTTTAAACTTTAACTAGGCTAACATAGGTGAGGATCCACTCCACAAATAATACTATTGTGTTGCCACAGAATTTACTATACAGTTTAACACCACGGAACAGATAAAGTATCATACTTTTTTTTGTTTTGGTGAATGAATGTTCATTCAAATATGTAGTCTAGTTAAACTATTTGACTTACTCCTTCTCCTATATGGAAATCTTTTCTCTATATCACACAAAGAATATAATTTATAATATGCTGCACTGTATGGTTCCACTGTCTTTTCACATTAAATTTCAACCTCCACAAGAAGATAAAAAAAATCAGCATCTGCTGCCATAGATGTCTGAGTGCTCTTCTACGGACATTTGGTTCAAAACATTGTGAACACTAGGGACCTCAGTAGAAAAAAACTAAAAATCACAACAAGGGTGAAAGCGAAAAATAACTGCAGTCTCAAAGTTAACCTGAGTAATACCAAAATAAAAGCAGAAATGCTGGAGTGCCAGCCTTTTGCCTGGAAAATTCTAAGGATGCAAACCAGAAACATAGATGTTAGATTAAGACATACCAGGGGATTCGTAAAGATTACCACGAGATGTTCTCCCTCCTAAAACTGAGAATCATTTTGAGGAAAGGTGGTGGATCACACAATAATAATGACACTACCATTCCCAGGCTTTTAAAGACATACTTATAACTACAGAACCATTCTATTACTTACGTTTTATTCTTACACATCCACTAACATGTACATCACTAACATGTACAAGCATGCACTAAGCTATGAGCTGATTTTCTAACGATTTTGAATTCAGAGATCTTCATATTACAAAGTCATATCACTTTATGAATCTAAATACAATTAACAACACACACTATACTTATTCTTACAATTACAGTTGTACATGTATGCATATTTTATACATTTTATAGTTTTAAGGTCATCTGGATACATGTGGACTTTGTATACTTTATATGTAAACATTATTTCACAGAGTGCAGGATATTTGCTATCAATACATAAAATGTGTATGCAAGCATGACACAAAATAGTTTCAGCATTACGTTCCATGTATGACCTTTGTGGCCTCCCTTGTGTGGATGTATCTGCAATAACATTAGTGAACCACTCCAACTATATTTTTAGGATTTACTGAGCATATATAATGTTTGACCTGCATATTTATTGACACATTATGTTT
This sequence comes from Protopterus annectens, assembly GCF_019279795.1. Classification (NCBI taxonomy): domain Eukaryota; kingdom Metazoa; phylum Chordata; order Ceratodontiformes; family Protopteridae; genus Protopterus; species Protopterus annectens. Next base: position 158,368,876 of record NC_056733.1, on the reverse strand, counting down.
TCCTTTACATAGTTAGACACACCCAGGATTTACTATTCTTCCATGCAGGACTAGCTTAGTCCTGCAAGGAAGCGGCTGTTTAGGAGCAGGACGGCAGCGCGCCATGCATATTAATGAAGGAGCGCTGCCTGAGCTCCTAATCTTAAACGGAGCATGTAAGAATGCAGGGGATATGTCTGAGAGCAGAGCTCTCAGAATATACACGCCCCTGCAATGAAGAACAGCAGAAAGCCCTAAAAGAATGAGCGAGACTGCTCATAGATGTCTGCATACCCCCAGTAACATCTCTCCACATGTACAACAGCAATAGTAAACACAAACAATATAAAGATACTTTTTTTTTAATGAAACAGATTAAATTTAAGTATAGGTGTGTGGGTTTGCCCATTGCCTAGCTACAGTTACTGCACCTTAAATGGCAGGAGAGGATAAAAAGGAAGATATATGCAAATGAAGCAGTATAGCAATAGTGTAGTGGGCAGAGCATTCACCTTACAGCAGTCATTCCTGGTCTGAGTACCACTGCAGCACATTCCATTTTCCATGTCAGATCACGTTATGACCAATATTTTTAGTTGCATAACCTACAAAATAACATATGTTTGTGAACTGCAGTACTGCATTAAATGCAGATGTGAGGTGTCAGTGTCATAATGTTCCAAAGTTTACAGATAGCACATGTGCTCCATACAGTATATGTACACAGGAATCAGGGATACAAATGGAAGGTAAAATGTGTAATGAATGATAACTCCATACAGCTTCCAAATCCTGCAGCTTCCCAAGAACCATTAGACATTACTGTCTAAATTAGTGCAGTGGTAAGCAGGAGTAAGCACTAGTAAGCAAATGTAAGCACTATTAAGCAGTAGTAAGTGGGAGAAAGCATATTTGCATGGGAGTAAGCAATGCACACACAGGTTAAGCAACATGGTAGCCAACTCTCTGTAAGCATATTTAACCAAATGTTAGCATAGCTTACCCTCACGCAAACCCGTGCAAACCCGCCTACAAGTGCTTAAAAGTGCCTTAATCACTCTGTATCCAACAGCCACTGTTCTGCCCAGCAACAAAATAAACAGCCTTGCAGGTCTTGAACCCTATACACCACAGACAAAGTAGTTAACCACCAAGCCATCACAGCAATATGTAAGATTGAGGTATCACCAAACAAATCCTCACTATAGTAAAATCACACTGAACATGTGAAAGGAATCAGTATACAGTCATATGTTCTATAACCTACTACATAACATAAATATGTGAACTGGAGTACAGAAGTAAGCCCAAATGTGAGTTGTAATTGTAATAGAGTGTTGAAGACCCCTGTTAAACACAAGGACCCCATACAGTGTACGTACCCATGAATCATGGATACCAGACATATATATAAGATATAATGAATAATAAATCAATACCAAAAAGCAAATATAATGCAAAGTAAATATTAAGCAACACTAAGCATTGCACAGGCCAGCTTAGTAGGTGTAAGCAATGTGTAGGCCAGCTAACTCAATTTGCCCAGTGGTATACCCCTTTAAACACTACCAACCTTAGGTAAGCAAGTTTGCCCATAGCTTAGCCTTTTCAAAACTGTCCAATCATGGCAAAGTGCAGGAAATTGGCCCTACTTAAAACCAACAGGCAAGAATACATCTCATAACTGGTTGTAGCTTCCCCTTGCAGGCACCATGTCAGGAATGGGAGAGGGAGTGTGCTTTTGGGCGAAGCGCTGGGGCATCCAGAAGGCCAGAGTCATGGCAGGACTCCTTGTCAAAGACCATGAGCAGAGACTGCTGCAGGACCAGTAACAGGGTTCCCAATATAAGGCAGAAGCTTGGGACAGTCTCACCAGTGACCTCACCAGTGCCACTGGCATACCTTGAACTGGTGAGTAGGTCAGGCATCACTATGCCAACCTGAAGCAGTGAAAGGGGGATCTCTTGGATCAGTGGATCCAAGAGGCTAGGACGGCAGGGGTTGTCCCAGCTGTGTGTAAGTATCACTCCACTACCTGTTAAATAATTGGGATCAACAGTACAGAGTAATGGTGAGTGTGGAAGAGAGGTGAAGAAGAGAGTACAGGCAGGATGGAGTGGGTGGAGAAGAGTGTCAGGAGTGATTAAAGTACTTAAACTCATCCACCTTTGCCACCTCTACTCCCTGCATCCTCACCATTCCTCTATCCTCCCTCTCATTCACACACATATATTCTTAGTCCTGCTGACCTTCATTCCTGTTCTCTCTAGAGCATATCTCCACCTCTTCAGGGTCTCCTCCACCTGTTGCCTGCTCTCACTACAAATCACAATGTCATCTGCAAACATCACAGTCCACGGGGACTCCTGTCTGATCTCATCTGTCAACCTGTCCATCACCATTGCAAATAAGAAAGGGCTCAGAGCTGATCCCTGATGTAATCTTCCACCTCCACCTTAAATGCATCCATCACTCCCACCGCAGACTTCACCGCTGTCACACTACCCTCGTACATATCCTGTACCACTCTTACATACTTCTCTGACACTCCCGACTTCCTCATACAATACCACAACTCTTTTCTAGGCACCCTGTCATATGCTTTCTCTAAATCCACAAAGACACAATGCAAATCCTTCTGACCTTCTCTGTACTTCTCCATCAACACTCTCATATATATACGGATTCACTTCATAATCTCGAAATACTGAAGCAACGAATTTCAGTATCTCGAAACTATGAAACTGAATCCACAAAACCCGAGCCCAAAACTGCAAAATTCAAAACACCTAACAAACCACATACACTAAACCACACACAGACCACAACACCCACATCACAACATAAACAAAAACTACACACATACACAACTCATACATACATAAGCAGGGGGGGGAAGCACCCCTTCACCCCCCCATGTGGGGGCTCCAACCCCCACACCCCCTACTTATATATACTAACTCCAAGATCGCACAAACAGGAAACAAAAGCAAACTCACACACACACATTCTCCATTCCCTCACACACACATCAAACATATCAACACACTCAAACACACTCTAACCCCCACACAAATCCCTTACAAAACACTCACTTACCTGACAAAACACCTAGATCCACACACGGCACCGCGCACCATAAACACACAATCCCAGACATCATGTAGCGTAAGGCCATAACTGCAAATTCGAGATATTCAAATTTGCGATTATGAACTTTCGCTGTTTTAAACATTCGGGTTTATAGTCTCGCGATACTGAAATACGGCATTTCAGTATTTCAAGATTATAAATGGCTCCCATATATATATATATATATATATATATATATATATATATATATATATATATATATATAGTTTCATAGTTTCATAGTTTGGTACTAGGCTATCTGTCCTGGGGCATTTATAAGCCTAGCCATAGTGATGTGGCTTTCGCCACCCCATGTAATGGTACAAAAGTGTACAGAATAGATTTAGAATACTGTGCCTCTGTCTAGTAGTGACACAGTGAAGACCCCCTTACATAATAGAATTAGTTTACTGTGCCTCTGTCTAGTAGTGACACAGAGATGACCCCTGGGGTAAACCTACGATCTCCCATCCACTCGTCAAGATTTCTCTTGAAGAGAGTCAGTGAGGGGCTATGCCTAACATGAACTGGGATTCTGTTTCACAGTATGGGAAGCCTCTGCATTATGAATCTGTCCCCCCAGCATGTCCTATTCATATTTGTGCTGAGGTTCAAATCTTTAGCTCTCGTGGTTCTGATGGATTTGGATTTTTTGAGGTGGAGCATGCCCATCAATTCCTGATTGGACATGGCCTTGTACGTCAGGCACAGATCACCTCTGAGTAGGCGGTATGCTACTGAATAGAGTTGGAGTTTCTTTAGTCTGGCAGCATATGACATATGTTGGAGACCCTTGATCCTCTTGGTGATGTACTTTTGGGGTCTCTCTAGCTGTTGCAAGTGCCGGGTGAGGTACATACCAAATGGGGCATTGTACTCAATCATGGGCCTGATAAGGGAGGAGTACAGGGGCACAATGACCTCCTTTGATCTGGATGTGAATTCCTTCATGATAAGGTGGGCAAGGTAGAAAGTCTTTCTAACCACTTTGGCAAAGTGGGTGTCAAATGAGAGGTCACTATTGACTTGGGTCCCCAGGTCTCTGATTACTTTTTCCGTATTCAGTGGGTTACCGCCTATTTGATAATTTGTGGGCACTTTGTTTTTCCCAAAGGGAATGACTATACATTTTTTGGCATTTAGTTTAAGGCCATGACTCCGGCACCAGTTGTCCGTTTCAGTGAGGCCTTTCTGTAGGATGTGTGTGTCAGCTGGTGTATCGACTATGGCGCCTAGTTTGCAGTCATCTGCGAACTTTGTCAGCCACAACCCTCCCATGTTTGCTTTCACATCTGAGAAATAAATGCCAAACAACAGGGGTCCCAGGACAGAGCCCTGTGGGACACCACTTGTCACTGGCTTTGAGTCTGACATGGCTCCAGCGATTTTGACTTTATGGGTTCTATCCTTTAGCCAGTTTGCCACCCATCTTGTGACATGTGGATTTACATTTAAGCTGTTGAGCTTGTCTATGATGCCAGAATGGGGTATTGTGTCGAAAGCTTTAGCCAAGTCCAGATAGGCTGTATGGACTGCTTTGCCCTCGTCAATGGCTCTAGTGACTGTTTCAAAAAAGTCAACCAGGTTTAAAAGGCAGGATCTGCCTTTTACAAAGCCGAACTGGGTGGGATCAAGTGTCTGTAAGTCCCCAATGTCTCTTTTTATTAGTTCCATAATGATTCTTTCCATAGCTTTGCACACCAGGCTGGTTAAGCTTATGGGCGGTAGTTACTAGGGTCAGTAGGGGTGCCTCCTTTGTGGAGTGGGACTACTGTTGCTGTACGCCAGTTTTCAGGTACATATCCTGTAGTAAGGCTAAGGTTAAATAGCATTTTTATGTGCGGGTTTAGCTCCTCTTAGAGTTCACGTAGCACGCAACCTGGGATACCGTCACGTCCCATTGATGCTGTGTTTTTAGCTTTGCTGAGGGCGGTTCTCACCTGGACATCTGAGATGACAGGGAGGTTACATTCAGCTGGGATAAGTATTTCTTCTTTTGGGGGTGAGGGAGGGGAGAAATTTGCACTGAACCTGTCTGCCAGAATGTTGGCAACATCTGTGGGTTCAGTGTATTTTTTGTCATTGTGAACTAACTCTGAACATATCTGAGGGTTTCCGCCCAGGTTTCTAACATAGCTGAAGAAGGCCTTGTGGTTATCTTTAGTGTCCATAGCGATCTTTCTCTCAAAGTTGGCCTTGGATGTTTTTATGAGAGAACGTAGCTTTCTACTAGTGCTGATCAGAGATGCCTTCTCTTTATGGGATTTTGCTCTGTCGTGCAGTAGCTTCCTTCTTTTGTCATACAATTTGTTTATGGCTGGGGTCCACCAGACAGGACGCCTGCCCTTGGTGGAGAGGGTCTTGGTTTTATTTGGGATTGCATGATCCATGCATTCTTGGAGATGTCCATAGAAAGCATTTGTGAAGGATTCTGCATTGTGGGATGTGGTGTCCACTGTCCCAGTGGGCTTAAAGGATACCATCTCAGTTTTAAGAAGTGTAAAGTCGGCTTTTGAGAAGTTTTTCACTGTAGTCTTTTGTGTTGGGGGTGGAGGTGGGATATGTATATCCAGGGTGATTAGTTTGTGGTCAGATCTCACTAGTGAAGGGTATACTTCCAGTGTGGAGCACTTTGTCCCCATGTTTGTGATGATCAGGTCTAGTATATTATCTCCCCTTGTGGGAGAGGTGACTAGCTGTTCCATTGCGTTTGAATTTATGAATTTCAGGAACCTTTGGGCTAGGGTGTTTGGGCTAGAATAATGCACCCAGTCTATGTTAGGGTAGTTGAAGTCTCCCAATATGATGGTATTTGGTGAGACATTCATATCCTCCAATGTCTTCAGGAAGGCTGAGTGGGGTTCCTAAGATTGGGAGGGTGGTCTGTAACATGCTACCAGTTGTATAGCAGTTTTGCCTATGGTTAGTTGCACCTGGATGGTCTCTGATGCTTCATGTGTTGCCACTAACCTGGAGGTGTGGGTGTCCTTGATGAATATGGACACTCCCCCTCCCTTTTTGGTTTGGCCCGAGTTTTGGGGCCGAAAAGCATGATACGAGGTATAGCCTGGTAGCGCTGGGGTGCTCTCAGGAGCCTTGTACCAGGTTTCAGTTACTGCACAGACATCGATGTTCTCCATACTGAGGAGTGCTTCGAGAGCCTGCATCTTGAGATTTAGACTTCTGGCGTTGAGCAGCATTACCCTTAATATTTTTACATTTTTGTTTTCTAAGGAGGTGGGTTTGTCTTTTGAGCCTTGCCTAAAAAAGGCACTATGGGTGAGGCAAGAGCCATAGCCAATATCCGGAAGCCCAGTGGTGACAGATGCAAGCCGTCCCTTGCGTAGCAGCGTGGCTTGTCCAGCATGTCATCCCAAGCAGACAGACATTGGATCCCCCTAGAATGACACCAGTATTTGAGCCAATTATAAAAGCTGGTCATCTTGTCTTTGTATTGTGGCATCATTCTTGGTGAGGGCAAGATGCTGCTCAGGGTCAGGGTCATACCAGCCTGGGCTACATAATCAGAGAGCTCCTCTATGTCTCTTTTCATGTAGTCCAGGGAGGTACGTCTCAGGTCATTCACACCGGCATGGACAATGACGGAGTCATATTTGTACTTGCTTTGGAGTGACCTGAGTGCATGTGTTATGTGGCGGATCCTAGCTCCCGATAAGCAGCTCACCATTACCCTCTCCTTGTTCAGCCTGGTAAGCAGAACGTCAGTGTGTCTGACTATAGCGTCACCTATTACTAGTGTATCAGGCATGGCGTTTGGCCTTAAGGGCTGTGATTGTTTGACACACTGATTTATTGAAGTATGTGATGCATGTGTTATGTTTTGAGGTGGTGGATTTTTGGGTGTCTGCTTTGGGAGCCTCTGTTGTTTTGGTAAGTTTTTTGTTAGAGCCTCCGAGTATGTCTTTGTGTTTTTATGTGTTTGGTTTGCAGTTGTTGTAGGTCTATGTGGGACTGGGTTTGGTGTTTGTGTGGTTACCTTCTCCTCCTGTCTGGTCTTGCCAGTCCTGAGTTGAGAGAGTTCAGCCTCCAGTTTGGCTATATAGTTGCATCTCTCACATGTATTTGTGTTTGTTGGGAGGAGGAGAGGGTTGTCTGGGTACATGAGACAATTGTAGCATTGTCTCAAGATTCCCAGATTAACCAGCTGAACCGGAGAGGATGCCAGCAATCTACCACTTGACATGCTAGAATATTATAAGGGAGTGCTGTGCCTTTAAGGGAAGTGGGTACTCACAGGGAAGGTAGGTGGATGTAGTGCTTACTTTAGTTAGCGAGTGCTTACTTAGAAGAGGTTTTGAGAACAAGTGCTAGGCTTATAATAAAGCGATTAGACTAGATTATTATAAGAGTAGAGCTTTCTTAAGGGAAAATTTGAAGAGCAGACTTAGCGGAGCCAGAAAAAGTTTAACCTTGTTTAACTTGATTGCTGCTATCGCACAACCATAAAAGCCATGCAAACGCAGATTTTAAACAGGAAACTTCAAAAGAGCTAGAAATGGTCCAAAACAACCAATTATTACAAGCTCTTGTGCTGAGGTCACTCCTTCAGGGACAGATAGGCTACTCAAGGCTCCCCACTCCCACTTGTGAGCAAAGAAACTTCCTTCTATCCAAGTAAGGCAATGGACACCACAGGAACTACACCACAGCCCAGAATACAGCAAAGCCTGTATACTGGTCTAAACTAGTCGAGGAGAGGCAGGAAAACAAGGATATTTTTTTTTTTTTTTTTTTTGTTTTTGAGATAGAAAGAACACAGAAATGCAGGAAACAGTAATAAATCAGTTACACAGGCTAGCACACTTTAGTGGGCAGCCTCAACAGTTAAATTAACAAACAAATAAACAACTTTCGACCAATTTTCGACTAAATGAAACTTTAAGTGCAGATAATATATAATGCAACAAACAGTTAAAAAAACAGTTTAAGCTTGTTCAAGGTAAGCAAGAGAAGGTATTTCAGGTAAAAAAACAGCAAAAAATACTTAAATCAGGGAAAGTAGTCGCTTTTCTCAGTTCTCTGCTGCTAGGACCAGAGAGACTAGGAGAGAGAGAGAGAGAGATATGTAACTACACATACACACACACAGATATGTATAGGAAGATACATATGTAGAAGGTGCACACAATATGGAACAGCCACTATGCCTACAGTTGCCACCTTACCAACTGGACACTGTATGAGCCACCCATACAAATGACAATTGTTGCCTGCAACATATACCCACAGAGAGGTCAAAGTATATGACTCCACACACAGGTGTGCATACATGGGAAAGCTTTATTTGTATACTATTACAGTTGTATATGCCATGTCATATAGCTGTTTAGCATATAAACAGAGTAATGCAACTGTGAAACAGTTATATTAATACAGTAGTCTGGAAAGGTTTACATATGTTGCTGTCCAGGCTGCGACCTTCAAGTAGTACAATAGTAAAGATAGACTGGGCCACAGGATACCAATCAATCAACAGTAAGTAATGCAGATGTATAGTCCAGCAGCCTCTATCTACACTCTGTACACAATCCCTAGGGGGAAAAGACCTCAGCTGACACAATGGGATGTATCTGTTACATAACAAGGCATAATGGACGCCATCACAATCGCACTGACAAACAGAACAGCCTGTATGGCATTACCCAAGGTGAACTGTATGGTAATGTACATCCAGATACCTTAAGACTGCTTACCCCTGATACCCCCACATGTTGTAACAGCCTAGGTTGGTTATGGTGCACCCCCTCCCCACAAACTGAATAATACAAGGTCATATACCACTGTTACATACACTGGCCTCTGGAGTGCATAAGGGATGTATTGTGTAGGTGAAGCCCACACATATATGGACCCAATCCCACAATATGTGTGGGGGCAACAACAGCAGTGGACTGATGGCAGGAATGGCAGCATGACATACTCACAGCCCACTACATAATAACCCCTGACAGGATGTCATATGTACAAAGCCTGGTATGCAGGTGGAGGACAGAGGCTGGAACACAGGCCCATATGTGAAATAGTGTTGTCATACACTAAGTAAGTCGCTGGTGTTACAGAATAGACTGCAACATACCCTTAGTCAGGAATATGAAGTTAGAAACAGAAATGGATGCAGCCATGTACTGATAGCACTCAACACACACACACACTGCTAGTGATATATCTGACACAAGACCTGTGTGGTGGACAGACAAAACATAATAGGCACACCTCTGACCATCAAGTGGATAGGCCCACAGTTGAGAGCTATGCATACAGACTGCATTCCAAGTTAAACTAGTATGCAAACACAAACCCTGTAACACCGGTGTTATACAATGCATGCAACAACATTACTCACACTCTGTCTGTAGTTCTGGACCCACCCACAAATATGTAGCTGGCCTGAATGAGCAGGTTCTCCTGTAAGATCTATTGCTCCCTTTTGTCTGTAACACTTCTGCCCACACACAGGAAGGATGTCCACTATACAGGAAAGGTAAAGGGACCACGCCCACATGATGTAGGGATGTATAGTAGTTGTTGCCATGACAGTGGTAATTGGAAGTACTATACAGCCTGCAGCATGCAGGTAGCAAGTGGAGAACAGTGATTTGTGCAGCGGCCATCACCTGATCATGTGCATCACCTACAAAATCCATGCTGCAGTCTTTTCAAAGCAGCTCAATCCATTTACTGGAGAGAGACTGAGATAGAGAGAGAGAGAGAGAGTGCATGAAAGGCACAAACAAACAAAAAAAACACCATCAAGCAAAACATCCAGAAGAGACTTCATTCTCAGAACAGGTATGTGAAGTATATATGTATGTAATTGACCATAGTACTTGGTCCATAATAATGGGATAGATGATGTGGAATGATTCATATGTGCCTTCATGTGTTGTTGTAATGATATTCAGCTGAACAACTGCTAAGAACAATAGAATCTGTCCCTGTGGGTAGTGGGCCATACCTGTCAACCATGCAATGAGCACTGACTGATAAAATGTAAGCCATCATAGTGTATGCTGTGTAATGGGAAGTATGTATATTACTGTGGCCAATAGCTGGTGGTGGAAGTAATGCCATAATGATGGACATGTGGGTTCCACAGCCCACCTCTTGCAGGATACTCAGGTTAACCTGTGTTGTAGCATGCAGGAATGCCATAGGTGTGTAATAGGGTTACCTGCAATCTGGCACTACATATATCCCCCTAATGTCAGGCTGTTTCCATATGTGGCACCTGTCTGTGTTGTAGCAAGGCAGAACAGTGCAGCTGTGCATGAAGGTGTTGTGAGATTGTCGACCTGATGTCTGAATGTACCCCATATATAGGTATGCATATGTGTACACACACACATACATAAATAAATATATATATATATATATATATATATGTATATATATATATATATATATATATATAGTTTATATATATATATATATATATATATATATATATATATATATATATATATATATATATATATATATATATATATATATATATATATATATATATATATATATATATATATATATATACATGTATATCCACAAATATACAGATACCCATGTGTAGACATATATATATAAACACATATATACATCATATATAGCTACACATATATAGATATATACCAATATGCACATGTCTCCATATACACAAACACACACACAAACATATATGTATGTAAATACATGTCCCCTGTATTACCCCCACAGTGCTGTGAGGAAATAGCACATATAGCAATACACACAGATATCTTCAGCTGTCAGTGGGTGCAACATGGACGGGTATGTCACATGTGAACCCCTTACTGGGACCACATTGCCCTTGTCTTTGAAGTATGGAATGGGAATATGGGGAAGTATGGCAGGTATAGTTGTGGAGGTGATCAGGATTGGTAGATATAGAGGACAGCCTACAGAGGTGGTATGTGACACATTTGGTGGGTAAACACCCTGGATGGTGTGTGTGTGTTCTGTGATGCGGATGCCCCATGGGCCCCAATATGGACATAATGGGAACAAGCCTCCCACTCACTGCCACTCACAACAATAGTCCACATCCCAAAGGTGCCTGGCCTGGAGGCTGAGCAGGAGGAGCATGTGGGACCTGTGAATGTGTACTGGGTGCCTTAAGGTGATGTAGCACATCCTACATGTGTCTGTGGAGCCCATTATGGAACAGACCCTGGACCTGACCTCGGAGGACAAGAACATGTCTGTGTGTACCCCCGGGGTGGACAACATCCCCTGAGTTGGTTCCACCTGAAAGTATTGCTGGACGAGTACATGAGGAGGCCCCAGGGTGGGCCACACATGTGATGTGGCCTGGTAACATGAGCAGATGAGTTTGGAGAGGAGATTCTGCTGGCCAATAGTACATATACATGCTATTGTGTCACTGTTATGGAACATATGTTGGTAATAATAGTCTACACAATCCCGGAACATGTCCAACAACATGCATAGATAACCCCAATAACATAGAATGTTAGATGTGCAGCACCCACATAGCAAGCATACAACAGGCATATATGGAACCATAGTGGCCCTGACAGTGGCATACAGGTGAATAGTCTGTAACAGGCCAGCAATGATAGTGTCCACACAGGGAACATGGCTACAAACACATTGCACAAATTATGGTACAATACAATATCTGCCCCACTGGTAGGTATGATGTAGCCATACCTATTGAGTTGTGTGTACAGTTTGTTGTCACTGATATGGTGGGGGGTGACAGTGATGTGTATTAAGAACTGTGGTAACCTGGCTGCATGACTTACTCACACCTGTGTCCATCTTTATGTCTTTCAGGCAAGATGTCCCATGGAAGGCTTCCGGCATACTCAGCAGCTGAAAACAACATTCTGGTGAACCACCTCATACAGCACTACCCCGTATTATTTGGCTGGGCCGCCCATGATCAGTAAGAGCAGACCACTCTGTAGAGCGACCTAGTCCACAGGGTCAATGATGTTGGAGTGCACAGCCGCAGTTATGAGGAGGTCCAGCATCATTGTTCTGACCTTCTTCGCAATGCCGGTCGGTGTGCTGCTGCAATCCAGGGGATCACCTTGCCACAGGAGGGCCATGCCATCCATCCCTCCCCCCCGACATGTGTGGAGGAGCTCCTAGCCAGCCTCGTGGTCCCTGCCCATCCTCATAACCACCAACTGCCGGACACCTTTGTGGAGGTGGGTGCTACCCACACACCAGCTGAGGAGCGTGCAGGTAAGGCCACAGGGCACATCAGTAGACCACTGTTGCATATACATGTGCATCTGTACAAGTAGATCATGCATATCTGACATGTCATAGATATAGTTTGTCGCTCCATTGTAGTGATACCCAGATGTGCATATGTCGTAGTATTGTGGACATGTACTGTTGATGTATTGTAATGCTGCACCCACCCTGTAGCAATGCCACAGGTGTGACCACTGACTTTGCATCTCTTACACTCTTATGTAGGTCCCTCTGGTATTCCACCAAGGCAGCAGTCTGTAGCTGGTGAGTATGGTTTATGTAGATGCTTGCCAATACACTGGGCATGTAATGGCTATGGTATATTTCATGCACACATCTAACACACCTACCCAGAATGCATGCTGTACATGTGCACGTATTGTTCCTGTGAAATGCATGGCATCACAGAGGTGACAATGAGGTATGTCAGGCACCTGCAAGATAACTAGCACCCAGTAATTGCACACAAACCTGTGCAAACCTGCTTAAAGCTGCCTTAACCACTCTGTATCCAACAGCCCTTCTTCTGCCCAGCAACAAAATTAACAGCCATTGCAGGTCTTGAACCCAGGACCCTGTACACTAAAGTCACCACACGTAACCACTATGCCATGACCACTGTGACAATAGATATTTTTCCAATATATCTGTCAATACACATATTGATTAGTATTGAACAATTGCCTTTACTTCCACAATTGTATAGTATGTGTTATTAATCTGACTGTTGCATCACATATATTGTTTTATCATAATGTACACATAGCAGATACATATGGTGAGATACATCTGGGAGAGTATACACAACCGTGAGGGTCACACATGACAGGAATATGGATATATACATATAATAGGTTGATATATGTCTACATTTACATGCACATGTATATTCATACATATGTCTGTATACACATCTGTATAGTGCAACATATATATGCCCATGTGTACATCTCTTCGTATGTACATATATATAATAATTATATATATAGATATATACATACATATATATATATATATATATATATATATATATATATATAACTATATATGTATGCACATCCTAAGTGTGCAGATATGTCTATTTATGTAAATATATATGTAGATATCTATAAATATATGTGCATACATATCCATTCCGATATACCTATTACTGTCAATATATATGTAGCTATCCATAAGTATATCTGCATATGTATCTCTGTCTGTTTATGTGTAGACATATATTGCTGTGTATATGTATATATCTGAGTGTTTATATGTATATATATATATATATATATATATATATATATATATATATATATGTACATATACATATCCATGTATGTTGATATGTATATGTGTATATATCTATATATATATATATATATATATATATATATATATAGATAAGTATATATACATATATGTTCACCATATGTCCTGAACATGGAGTGGAGCCCTACCTCAGCCCCAATAGTTTCAACCTCTTAGTCAAGGGGATGTCAGATATGTATTGCAGGTATATATGTAGACTAGTGCTACTGTGATAGGGGTTGTCTTCACAGACATGTTGTGTGTGGAGCTTACATCTGCTTTTAACATGTGCGCTATTGGCTACTGACAGACATCCTATGGACATCATACTACAGTACCACTGCTAGCACAGTAATGATACTGTGGAGTACAGCAGAGATATGGCCAATAAACGTGGACAGTCTGACACACTCTGGTCAGTGCAGAGATATACACAGAACCCCTTAGTGCAAGACATGTGGACCAAGCCTGACAATGTGGATGTTAACAGTGATGTAAATGGGTATATCATGTAAATACTGGTATACATTTGCCTCCATAGGTTATGCATTCATACACCCCTGTCTGTCCTGACAAATAATAACCACTGGTACAGAGGTGCCATGGCCACATACTACCCACTAGTTAGTGACATACATCTGTACAGCATCCCACTGCTTTGTCTGACATACATGACTATAATGGTGGCCTGGCAGCAGTACATCTGGCAATTATCTGGACATAACATGACACTGGGTAAGTACACTAAGCTGCTAGGCATGTAACAAAGCAATGTGCAGGCTACAGGCAGACTGCCACGACACTGGTCTACATTTCTTATGGGGGAATACACATGTACCTGCATATATAACAGGCTCTACAGGCATGTCACAGCAAAGAGTAACAGACACCTGTGTGAAAGTGCATAACCACAACCAATGTGAACACAGCCACAGCCACATATGGTAAGCTAGCTTAATATTACAGTATATGGACTATCTGATCAACACCATCCTCATATATGCCACTCACACACTAACCCTACATATACTGGGCCACTACATAGTGTGGTCTGATGCCTGCCTGTGGTATGCATGTGGGTGTTTGGCCTTACAAACATGTAAGCTGGTAGGGTAACATACAGTGGAGCATGTTACATTAGATAGAACAGGACCAAGAACAATGATATCTACCACAATCTGTACACAGGCCAAGGTACATATTTACAATACACACACTGTTGACAATCACCATAAGTATACAGACCACAGTACTGTACACATCAACCACAGAATTCCTAGGTTATGTCCTTACATATAACCCCTACTTTACATAACATGTGTAGCTGTCTCATGGCTGGAAGCACAAACACAGGGCCAATATTGACATGTTGCTGTGATAACCTCATACATTTACTGTTGTAACAGGGTTTGTTGTGACATATGTCCTATGAGGGATATGAAGTCAGTAACTGTCATGGCTGTCCCCATGTACTGACTGCAGTCCTCACACTATGCTTCCGCAGTTCACAGATAGGCGCTCTGTGAGTAACACAAGAAACAAAAAGCAACACACACTGCCCAATCTGCAGAAGACCCTAAAGATGGGGTTTTTCCTCAGAAACATAGCACTGTCATGACAGGTATTAAAACATGTAGACCAGTCATATCCACACACACCCTGTTAAACCAACATTACTCCAAATGTAGAATAGCAACACTTACATTCTGTAGTCATGTCAGGCACATCCCCCTCCTGTGTATTGGCCTAATTCCACAGTGTATGTTGTTAGAGGTGAATCCCCAATCCATCTGTGATGCTGTTTGCCAAACACCAGATCTAGGTCCTGCTCACAGTGAATGTAAAGGCCCAACACCAATATGATGTTCCTAGATATTGGAGTGTGTTTCCATGCAATTGGCTATGGGAATGTTACCACAGCTGCTCCACATGCAATCAGCTAGGGGAGGGCTGCAATTCATGCAGAGGCCATCAGCTGATCATGAGCATCACTTACAAAACACATGCTGCTGCCTAAGCAAAGCAGGTGTAGTTCTCCACATCCACCAGAGAGGGAGTGAGAGAAGCAGACCGAAGCAAAGATAGGCCAGGGAGGGCATAGGAAAGTAAAACCTAAGCATGTCTGTGTCACACACCTACCAGTACAAAGTATCAAACCCTTGACTGACTATGTATTGCTATCACATGTCTATGCAGTTATTGGATGCACCACATAGCTTATATGTTAAGGACTTCTAATCATGTATGTGATGGTGAGTGACAGCTGCAACACTGATATGGTAGCGATACAATAGCAGTAGTACACGTGCATGTCCACATGGGCAGGTGTCAGCGTCAAGACAGCCACTCTCTCTCAGGGACTCACACACATTGATACACTTGGCTGGGTCAGGAATACCATTCTTCGTTAATTAGTTTGCCACAATATAGTACTGTGCAGGTATCACATGCGCCACAGGGGTTATCTGGAGTTTATATTGGCAAAGGGTATGTGGAGGTGTCTGACATCAGACAGCATGTTTCAGTATGCCAGTAGGGGTTGTAGGGAGTGCAAATGTGGTCAAAAGCATCATACACCACACACACAGACACAGCATGCCAGTACTGACATGCATGCATGCATGCACTGCTTCACGGTTGCATAGTGGTTGACTGTGCCAGAAGGCTATACAAGGCTAGGTAGGGGGTATACCTTGGCATCAGGTCACATGACAGTGGTCTACAGTGTGGCTCAGGGGTGTAGTGTCTGGATTGGCCCACACAGGTGGGTATTGTATTCACCATCCAGTCACCTGGGTAACACTTGTGTGGTCATTGCTGTTCGATGCTTGCCATGTATGTGTTCTTTAGTCCATGACATCAACGCTGTCTGGGATTTGCACACATCCCACATGCATATACAGTGACGTGGAACTGTACCTGGGGTGTCTTGCCCATGTTGTGTACACAGATTGTTATACTCAGATGTGCCTGTCCTGGCCTCATGTGCTGGGGACAGGTAATGGACAGCAGGTTGACCCTGCACCTACATTGATAGCATGATACAGGTTTTCCCTGGTGTCAGTGGCATCTGTCCATACAGGGTATGTGTATAAGGCATGGCATGTCCTTTGTGGGCCAAATTTGATGGCACCACAGGTGTTGCAGGCATCCAGTGTGGAGCATAGTGAAGGCACACTGTCTGCATGTACGTGCGTATATTACTAATGGACAGGGTGCCATGCCCTCTGTCATCCACTACAATCACACCATGGTTACTATCTGTGGGCAATATGCAGGGTACTACGAATGTAGCAGTTGTTGCCTAGTCAAGTGTGTATGAGACATGGGTTGAGAGTGTTCCCTGTGTAATACAAGGGTTGTTAACATTGCTCACCAGGCCTTGATGTCACATGTAGGGGTATGGATTGCCACCCCAGCTTCTCAGCTATTTCACATCTGTAATTCTTGTAAGATAGACATTGTGACATATAATACGGCCACCATATAAGAAATTTGCAAAACCCGCTTCACAATGAGTCCAGTTGTTACACACTCACAGCCACCTCCACACAAGATATGAATGACAAACACAGATACACACACCTGCCATGTCTTGGATTAGAACTCCTACCTAACTAGTTTATTACACTACAGCATTATGTTACACTACAGCATTATGCAGTTATAGGACGCACTACTCCAATTACTTGAGTACTCCTTCCCCAAAGGTATATTTCATAGTGAATTATATCAGCAGGGTTGCCAAAGTAGGGCATTTGAATTGTAGTGAGTGTGACTAGCCTAAAAAGCATTGCTCCCTACACAGACATAGAAACGTACACACATATCCACACTTGCCAAGTGCAGGAATAGAACCCATCTCAAAGTATTATATCACACTACATTATTACACTGTTATAGGACACACCACAGAGATTGCTGGAGTGCACCTTCCCCAAAGGTGTATTTCACAGTGAATGACATCAGCAGGCTTGCCAATGTAGGGCATTTGAATTGTAGTGAGTGTGACTAGCCTAAAAAGGATTGCTCCCTACACAGACATAGAAACACACACACACAAACATCCACATTTGCCATGTGTGGGAAATAACCCCTACCAAAGCACTATATCACGCTACAGCATTAAAATGTTATAGGACACGCCATGGAGATTACTGGGCTACCCTTTTCCCAAAAGTGTATTTCACAGTGAATGACATCAGCAGCCTTGCCAGAGTAGGACATTTGAATTGTAGTGAGTGTGACTAGCCTAAAAAGATTTGCTCCCTACACAGACATAGAAACACACACACAAACATCCACACTTGCCCTGAGTGGGAATAGAACCCCTACAAAGTACTACATCACACTACAGTATTTTGCTGTTATAGGATGTGTCACAGAGATTACTGGGATACACCTTTCCCAAAGGTGTATTTCACAGCGAATGATATCAGCAGCATTGCCAAAGTAGGGCATTTGAATTGTAGTGAGTGCGACTAGCCTAAAGGCATTGCTCCCTATACAGACATAGAAACACACACACAAACATCCACACTTTTCCTGTGTTGGAATAGAAACCCTACCAAAGTACTACATCACACTACAGCATTTTGCTATTATATGACATGCCACAGCAATTACTGGGTGACACTTTTCCCAAAGGTGTATTTCACAGTAAATGACATCAGCAGCCTTGCCAAAAGTAGGGCATTTGAATTGTAGTGAGTGTGACTAGCCAAAAAGGCACTGCTCCCTACACAGACAGAGACACACACAGTTGCCATGTCTGGGATTAGACCTCCTACTTAGCTAGTTTATCACACTACAGCATTACACAGTTATGGGATGCACCACAGAGATTACTGGGCTCCACCTTTCCCAAAGGTGTATTTCACAGTGAATGACATCAGCAGCCTTGCCAAAGTAGGGCATTTGAATTGTAGTGAGTGTGACTAGCCTAAAAAGGATTGCTCCCTACACAGACACACACACACACACACACACACACACACACACACACACACACACACACAGTTGCCATGTCAGGGATTAGAACTCTTACCTAACTAGTTAATTACACTACAGCATTACATAGTTGTAGGATGTGCCATGGAGATTACTGGGATATATTTTATCCAAAGGTGTATTTCACAGTGAATGACATCAGCAGCCTTGCCAGAATAGGGCAATTGAAGTGTAGTAAGTGTGACTAGCCTAAAAATCATTTTCCCTACACAGAAACGCACACACAGTCACTATGTGTGGGATTAGAACTCCTACCTAACTAGTTTATTACACTACAGCATTTTGCAGTTATAGGACGCGCCACGGAGATTACTGGATTACCCCTTTCCCAAAGTAGGGCATTTGAATTGTAGTGAGTGTGACTAGCCTAAAAAGCATTGCGTCCTATACAGACAGAAGCACACACACACACACACACACACACACACACACACACACACACACACACACACACACGCACAGTTGCCATGTCTGGAATTAGAACTCCTACCTAACTAGTTTATCACACTACAGCATTACGCAGTTATAGGATGCGCCATGGAGATTACTTGGATACACTTTATCCAAAGGTGTATTTCACAGTGAATGACATAAGCAGGCTTGTCATAGTAGGGCTATAAGGAGGATAGTGTGTGTGCTTGGGCCATAACCCATTCCTCTAGAGGTTGACACCCACATGCAGGCACACACAGGGTTATATTCCGAAGGTACATGTATACAGCTGCTAGATGACTACTGCCTTGTACAGTCATGTTGCCCAGCTAGCACTTGCACCACATAGTCTGTAATGCTGATGGATACCAGTGGCTAACTTCTACAGTGAGTGACATTTACACATCATGTGGTTGTAGCCATTTGGCTGTGTGCTGGCTAGGACAGGCCTCATGATGGATGGCTCTTTGTCACAGTCACTCTCTTCCACACATCTATGTATGTCTACATTTGGCATATTATAGTGTGCTGTCCTTGGATATATGTCTGTATTCCTACCCAGTGTGTGTGAAAAGCATGACTAGTGCATACTGAGGAGTGTATGCACTAACACCTGCAACTTTCAGATATGTATGGTCCACTGTTGTTTGCAGACATGGGTTTCATTTGTTTAAGTGTGAGTGCATGCCCAGTATGACCTTTCAGTGTGTTGTTGTCTGACATTGCCTTAATTTCTCTAAGTGTGTGAGCATTCCCAGAATGCCTTTCTGTATTGAATGTGTGGATCCATTCCAGGTAGTTTGTACTCCAGTGCATTCCTTTGTGTTGTACACCTACAGGTTGAAAAATGTTTCTGCAGGGTATCCATAGATCATTTGGCAATATGGGGTCAAACTGTGCAAGGGATAGTGTATACTGTAGATGATTGTGTCTGTGCTGCTTCTGTTACATGGTACTGGTGTTAGCAGAGGTATTCAGACATGTGTACTGTTATACACTGTGATGTTTTATGTCCTCAAGTACTGTCAGGTGGTCATTCTTGCTCACAGTGATGTCCTGGGGAACAAAGGTGAATGCAGCTGTGTCCAGTATTGTGGGCAAATGCCTACATATTCATGGAATGTTATGCTATTCTGGAGGGGGAGCTGCAGACACTTGCTGTTGGGTCTGTGTATCCAGTTCAGCACCTTGGGACAGTGCTGGCAGAGGACCCCATACTTGTACATCCATCGACATGACAATATGGCCTTATCTTGCTGTGGCAATACCTTACAGCTGTACAGATTCACACAGGTTACCCAGAGGCAGGGGCCATAAGTTGCAACATTACCCCTATTGTGGTGTATGGGCAGGTTTATAGCCACCCATTTATGTGCTTGCAGCCACGGATAGTGTGTGCACACGGCTGTGTGTCGGACCTTTCACATTCCATGCTGCCCATGCTCCCATCCCCCCTCTATTATTCTATCATCTTCCATACATTATTTATGCATTCTCTGATACTTTCCCTAAGGTTATCACCTCATCACAGCTGTGTTTTGGTGTTGGTCCACAGTTCATGCAGTGGGACATGGTGGACATGTTACTGTGGTTTGTCCGCATGGCCTTGCATCTGGTTTATGTGGAGTGTGTTATGTTGTTATTTGGGTGTCCATGACATAACATGATTTGGCAGTACGTGTGGGACACAGGTCTTTGTCAGAGGCCTGTAGGACATTTGGTGATGATGTAGGCCAGCTGTGGCAGGACATTCCTTTCTGTCAGTCCTACAGTCTCAGACCGCCATACAGTATATTCTCCTGGGGTGACAGGGTAGGTGAACTAGGTGTTCATGCCAATAGTTTCTATCAGTATTGATCAAGTTGTGTGGATGTTGGCAGGGAGCTACCTACAGCTAGGGACACACCTGCATGGGACACCTGCACTGCATGCTGCATTCTTTTGCTATTGCCATATACAGGTGGGAGTCATATTGTACCCATTCCAAACAGCAGGGATACAACCAGAGAGGTACCTGTGAGTGGTGTTTGGGTGTGCTGGGTGCATGTGTGCCATGGACACTACTCACATCTGACACACATATATGCATGGGGCATTCCAGTTATGCTGGCATGTGCAGGTACATCAGCTGTTTCCCAGTACATCAGTCCTATCACCTTTGGGATCTCCAAGTGTTCGGGCAGACGACACCGATATTCCCCACTACGGGCCCAGATAATGTGATGCATACCTGTATGTACAATTCCAAGGGTGTGTCCATTTCACAGTTACACAATATATACTGTATGTCTGGAGTACTTTCCCCTGTGTACTGCTTGCATGTCTAGCCCAACAGCCATGCCATGTCAATCTTTCAGATGGTGACACATATTACCACCATACATTTGCAATGGCTTACTGTTCGCATGTGTTATACTGGTGGGAATTGTCTTTGGCACTGCAGTTGTGAGGACTTGGCCCTGTCATCAGCAGTAGTGGGCAATGGCCCCCGGATCATGCCTCAACATGCATACATACTGACCACTCTCACACAATATGAAACACACACCAAGCTAACACACATACCTGCATATTGTACAAATGCTACTATCTATCCTGCTACCTTGGTCACCTCTGGGCATCTGTGCTCCACTGGTATTATACCTACACATACATGTTACTACATTTCTACATAGGATTTGGGGGCAGCACACCTGACTGCTACAACATGTGTACATCGGATTGGGGGGACACACCAGGCCATTACTACATTTCTATTCTTTCATTATGTATTCTAACCTATTATGCTGACTAGAAGCATATCCGTGTACTACAGGTCGTAGGTTTGATTTCCGTACATATTAGTTTCTGCCTTCCTACCCTTCAGAACTAACAGCCTGACCTGATGTAGTCGGTCTGTGTAGGCCTAGGGGGAGGTTACCCGTAGGCATCATTCAGAGGTCTTGGCAAAGCCTTTGTTTGTGTTTGTCTACACCTGTCCTGCTGTCTGAGACTGTTGTTGGGTATGTGTACCTCCTTGACTGGCATGTGTGTGTCATATGGACACACATGTGGCCCAGCACATTTCCTGCAGTGGGTTTTGTCACCATTTGTAGTAATGGCTACTATGGTAACACAAGTATTTGTTATAGATCTCATGCTGCCACTATAGGTGTCAACTATCTGTTGGCATCCCATTCAGCCACCCGATTCCCTTGAATGCTCACATCCATACCATAGATACAAGTAACAACACATACTACTCCAGTCGGCAATTTGTAAGGAGAGTGACTTATCTTGTGGGTGTGCCAGTTTTGAGGATGGTGCTGGGGGCTGCCTATGTCGGATGCACATAGTGCACTCCCTATACATGGTTGAGCACAGGTAGTGTCATGTTTGGCATCCCTTTTACTGTATGTGCGAGTCAGAGAGAGGTACCATTCCCTGAGTCCCTACTGTGTCAATGTATGTGCATACTGGCCATGCCTCCATCTGCCTACTGGCCTGTGCAGGTCTTGGCATTGGTGGGGGGCTGTTTGGCCTGCCCCACGCTGTTCTTGCTGCAGCTGTTTCTGCAGGATCATATTGTGTAGCATGGCACATACGATAACAATTTGGGTACATGTAGCTGGTGAGTACTTCAAGGCTCCAATGGATGTGTCCAGGCACTGGAACCGTGACTTGAGCATCCCAAACACATGCTCTGTTATGATTCTGGTCTGTGCATGTGCCTCATTATGGAGTTCTTGTTCAGGTGTGTGTGCATTTCTGATGGGTGTCATCAGCCACGACTACAGTGTGTAACCAGCATGCCCCACCAGGTTACCGAAAGGGATGTCCCCATTGGAAAATCTCTGGTACAGCTGCATCAGATGCCAGATGTGCAAATCGTGATAGCTTCCAGGGCAGCATGCACACACATTCATTATAATGCCCTGGGCATTGCACACAACCTGGCAGTTGATGGAGTGGAAGCCCTTGTGGTTGATGTAGACCCTACCCCACTCACCGGGTGGTGCTTTGATGCATATGTGCATGCAGTCTATAGCATCCACTACCTTAGGGTATTTTGCTATTTGGTGGAAGAGACGCATATTGCCGACCAACACCTCATGGGTGTTGAGGAAATATATGTGCTCACCAGCATGTGCTGACATGGCATCCAAAAACTGGTGGAATACCCTAGGTGCCGATGCCTGTGAGATCTACATGATATCCCCAGTTGGGCTTTGGGAGGTACTTGTGGCTAGTATTCCTAGGCCTACTTTTATCTTGGTATCCACTGGGATGGGTTCCCCTCTGTTAGTTTTGTGTGTCAGGCGTGGTCGGCACAGCTCAACAATTTGTTGTAAGAGGTCCCTGTCCACACTATAGTGCTCCACTATCTCCAGCTCATGAAGACCCTGGTAGGTTACCCTGGGTCTGTACACCCTTCTCCGTCTCCTCACTGTGGGTTGGTCGACAGCATTCTCATCCTCACCACCCTCACCCTCTTCCACATGTTGATGTCTGATAGCTGCTGCAACCCCTATCATTTTGTTGTTTTTGTTTGTTAAAAGTTCCCCGCTTGTATACACTGGTGGTGTAGTGTATGTGGGAAAAAACAGAGGGAAAGGTGTTTGCGTAGTTTATAGTAGTGTTCTGGGCTGGGCTGGTCTGCTGCCTGTGTAACTGGCTGATTCTGATACATTTCACCTGCCAGCTATGCTAGTTCTCCTAGATTACCTTCCTACTGCTGTTTTCCCTTCCCATTGCCTTCCTGTTTAAACCCAGTGGTGCACCGCACAAATACAGTGCTCAACTTTGCACAGAGCTGCTATTTCCTGGTTTATTTTTTTTTTCCTTTAAAACCAGGTGCGCGGCATGCACACCCGCTTAGGCAATGTAAAGAGTGCTAGGCAGCCTCAGACACACACCCTTGCTTAATTCTGCTAAGCTAAGGGCAAATCCAAGCCACAGGGCTCCAGTCTGCTTACAGTATGCCTGATGCCCCCCCCCCCCATGATACCAGCTAACTTCTAAGCTTGCACCAGGCTATTCCTGCTCTTACACTGTTGGGTGCTGACTAGCATGCAGGGAAATCTGGGATTCAGTATCATTCCCCTCATTTGCATAGGATTGCCTGCTGATGCATAGTTACATGTCCCATACTGAGCCTCCCCCCTTAGCAACCACTATTCACTGGCCATGTTGTCTTCTGCCTGACATTAAGTATAATGGCAAAATAATGATTTTGGTTAAAATGCTTATTTTAAGTATTTTTTCCTATTTTTCGCCCGATCCCGTTTGCGCATCGCTGCCCTACGCTTAAACAGCTGAGATCAGCTAAAAATAACTTAAAGTTGATTTTTTTATTTTTGCAACTGTTTTCCATGCCAATGGTCTTATATTTGGCCATTGGCATGCTTTCTACATAATATCCACCCTTTATTTGGAGCTGTCATGGCTCCATTTTGTAGTTTGCAGAAATGTACTCTGTTACTGGCGGAGTACATTTCTGCAGATTACACTAGTCCTGCATGGCCGGTCGCAAATTCACCTCATTTGCATGGATTTCTCCTGCAAATGGGGTAATTTACATACAGGGACTGAGTCCATGCATGACTAGTGCAGGAGCGTTCGTGCACGTACCTACAGCTTATTCCTGGATCGCACGGCACACATATTGCCTGCTGGAGCTCCTGCACTAGCCCTGCACACTGTGCAGGGCTTGCTGAAGCTGGGGGATAGTCATTAGTCATATATCAAACGATGTTCCCATGAATGTGTAATGGTAGCAGTCCGATACGTCATGAATTTATATGGTCATTTTAAGATTAATCATGCATAAAAGAGTGCCATATAGAGTGGATGAAGAGGTTTGTAATCAGTCAGATTGCTGTTGCCATAACAGACATGAAAATTCTATTTATACAAGTACTGATTAAAGGGGTCAACATTTTCACCATTCTAAAAGCAGCAATTATTTAAGTTTTAATATGAAAATAATCTGAAAAGGAACATCTAAATAAACAAAGAAGATTAATATGTCCATGGTGCTATTTGTTTTATTGTCACAGTTATACAAATAAAGCACTTGACTGTTAAACTATACCTGTAGAGTTTAATTTTAATTTCTCATTTTGTTCTTAGTATGCAAAACACAGAACATGTTAGGTCTGCTATGCTATTGAGGGTGGGGAGACATTTTGCCTACTGGTATTCAGTTCAGATATTGCTTGTAACATAACATTGCATTCATCACTTTGGGCAACTCAAAAGAAATAGATGAAGAAAGACCACTGAAAGGCACAGGTGCAACCAGCAACAAGAAGTTTTAATAAAATGAAATAAAGCGCTTTTCATCCTACCCACTGTGAGTAGGACGAAAAGCGCTTTATTTCGTTTTATTAAAACTTCTCGTTGCTGGTTGCACCTGTGCCTTTCAGTGGTCTTTCTTCATCTGGTTTGTTACTTGCTTGCAGTTCAACTCAAAAGAAATAGGCAGCTAAAGCATGCACACTTTCTGCTACTGTGTGACACTTGTCTTTTGTCCATTTAAGAAGTGTTCTTATATGGACATACTAATAAATTAGAAAGAAAATTATGCCTGCAGCAAATCTTATTGTGTAAATTTAGAGGAGTTTGAAATATTTTATGGTACAGGTCCAGTCAAAACACAACTATTATTCACTACAATATCAAAGAATATTAAACAATGTCCCATTAGTCTGAAGAGGACTGCTTATTTTTGCACATAGGCTCTAGATTTGGAATTGCCATTTGCTACATATGTGTGCTCAAGTGTTGCATTTTATTAAACAGTATTTGAATGTGAAAGTTCTGCAGTTAGACTTTTCTCATGAATACAATCAGGAGATGGTTTTATCACACAGCGTACACAAGTATTTTTTCTGTCTAGGAATGCATTATCCTCACCTTGCAATGTCGGCCTCAAACTTTCTGTGTCAGTCTGTAACCTGATGTTCTAATATGGATGTTTCTAAACATCTGGTCTGCACATTCATCATAGGAGGCCTTGATCTAACTGATGAAAACCATTCTTTAAAAGATCAAAAATAAATTGGTGCAAATAAAAATCTGTAGCTAGCTGAAAATGATATATCTCAAGTTTAAAAAAAAATGATGAGTGACTGAGACTGTCCCTTTCCTTCACGATTCAACAAATGAAGTAAATAGGCTTTTTTTAAGTAGCTAGGTAACCGCCCGGTCAGGAATCCAGAAATCTTTCCTTCTGTAGCCCATAGCAAGTGCCTAAAGAAAGCTGTTTGCAATCAGATTGGTATTAGTAGCAGCAACAACACACCCGCGTACCGTATGGTAGCAAGCAAGTAATGTCCTGCACTGCTACTACTACTACTACTACTGATTGTTTTTCGCTCTCTTTTTTAGAAAGAGAGTGAGAACCAATCAGTGACTATCCCGCCATCACGTCACGTACATGATTCCAGATGTGGCAGTCTACCCCCACCCTTCCACTTTACTGTGTGGTTACTGCACAGACTTCTGGGCATAACACACTGATGCAGAACTCTCCATAATCTGGACTGCCTTTACAGCAGTCTGAGACAGTCCAGCTTTACAGAGAAGCTAAAAAAAAAAAAAAAAAAAAAAACGGAACTCGCCGAGCAATGAGCATGCGCAGCTCGAGTTCTGGGACTTTGCGAGTCAGTCGGACTCGTTTTTTACCCAAGTCAGCCAGTTTTAATTTATAAATATTTTATTTTACAGCACATGTGGTCTTTTCTTTTTCTTCACACAGCTGGGGGATGCATTCCGATGCCACGAGCCGCCACTCTCCATTTTAATGAAGAGGATGAATTTTAAGATGAATCTGATGTTGACAGAGGCAGAGTTTACTGACCCCAGGATTCTATACACCAAGACTATGATTCCATTGATAGTGAGCCAAAAGCTGTAACAGTGGAAGCTTTCTCCTTTTCAGAAACAATTTCCAAAATAAGGGATGTATTTCCTTCGAAGTAGACAGATTTTCCTCCAGAGTTGGGAAGATATTATGATTTACTTGAACAATAAATTCTTATTCATATTCCTGTAGCTGTTCCTCCTATTTTGCCTGCTTTTGGAGTCACATTAAAAACTGCCTGTAATTCTCCTGTTTCTCTCCTGTCAATTCCTAAAAAAATAGATAAATTGTATAGAGTTTCACATTCAAATAAATGTCTCTGTTCTTATTCTACAGCTAATTCTGCTGCAATTACTCCTTTGGCTTATGCAGAGCTAAAAGCACCTTGCCTTCTCTAACACAGTTCCCATGGATAAGGAGGGAAGGTGGGTGGGCAGACAGGGTAAGAGACTTTTTTTTCCTATGCCACATTAACCTTCAGAACACTGAAAAACCAGGGCTGTATATTGAAGTTCATCTGAAGTGTGATAAAGCTTTGAAGAATTTTTCTCATCCCTGACCTTTGAAGGTGGGCTGTGTGCGAATTAAGGCTTCCTACTGTACTGAGTGCCTACAAGCTGAAAAAAATACCAAAAACTCAGGAAAAGAGAGAAAGTCTAAGATCACTCATCTACTTTAAACTTTTTTGTATGGAAGCAAGCCAGCCTGTACCCCCAATGTAGGGGGAGAAATCCCTCTCCTACACATCCCCAGACTAATATATACCAACTCCAAGACTGCCATACCTCAGAGAAAAGGGAATATTTCAGGAAATTGCTATCTTGGGCTTAGTATATGAAAGTTCATTTTAAACCATACGGTCTCTGTGTTTTGGGACTCGCTCTAGTGGATCCTGACATTTCAAATGTTCACTGTTGATTAGAGTGTGTTTAACGTGTTAAGTTTCTAACCATGTCTTAAAGAGTATGTATGATTGTGCTGATACTGTTTCTAGGGCTTCTGCTTCAGCTACTGTTTTAAGGATACTTGTTTGGGTACATAACTAAAACTTTTCAGATGACTTAAAGTCAAATATTTAGAATTCTTGTTTAGAGAGCCTGCCAATACTCAAGTAATTAAGAAATGGGATGACAGAGGTAAATTAATACATGGAGTTTCTAGGATTTATCAGGTCCCCACATTCTTCCTTCTAACATAATTACCCTTTTAAATGTGAAGATAAGCAAACAACTCAGCTTAATAACAAGCAGGCACCCATGAGAAAATGTCAGGTGGGTAACATCCTCAAACCCAATAAACAAGGGTATTTCCCTGAAAAATGGTCAGGCACCAGCTTTAAAATGACTGTACCTGAGACTTGGTTAGCTTTCCCCAGCTTCCTACCCCCTATCCCCCTCCCACTTTCAAATCATCTGTCCCTCAATGTTCAGGCCTGGTGTCAGATAATTTTAGATGGATTTTAAAGGTGATTTGAGAGGGTTACTGCTAACAATGGATAGATTCTTCTCTTCCTTTCAGGTGGATTCCCCCTCACCTTCCAAACAAAATAGACTTGTTTCCTCAGGTGCTCCAGCATATGTTAGAAACAGGTGTAATTGAACATATTCCTCAGAACACTTAGTAAGGAGATTTTATTCTTATTGTTTCTGGTCTCAGAAAGAACAGTCGTAGAGATCAGTTTTGGATCTGTCCTTCCTCAATCTCTGTGTGAAAGTTTCAAAATTCAGAATGTTGACACTGCAAGTAATGTTAGCCCTTCTCTCATATAAGTCCTGTATGGTAACCATGAACCTCAAGTATGCTTACCATCAGACTCCAATATCATAACAATTCAGATTCCTAAGATTTTGTGCATCTAGGTCACACTATCAGTTCTCTGCATTACTCTTTGGGATATCTACTGCATTAGTACTGTTCATAAAGTGCCTAGTTCCTGTGGAGGGGAACTGTAGGTTGCAAAGTATCCACAATTTCCTTTTTTGGATGGCTTGCTTATTTGTGCAGAATCTTTGCCCATATGCCAGGAGTCCTTAAACCATCTGTGCTTTCAGATAAACATACATAAATACTTCCTGGCTCTGTCACACATGATTCTGTTTCTATGGTGCTTTATAGACACTCTAATGCAAAAAGCCTTTTACCTCATGACAAAGCAGAAACTTATTGGGAAGTATTCCTGAACTTTTCTCATTTGACTCCTCAAAATTCTAGGCTTTATGGCTTCTATGATCCCAATGATACCGCTTGCCAGCCTACATATGAGAAAGATTCATTGTGTCCTAAAAACATATGGATCCAGCATCTTCACCCCATAGATTTTCATATTCTATTGTTGGGATTTATAAACCTAGAACTACAGCGGTAGAGTGATCAGATGGCTCTCATTCCAGGGCTGCCTTTCTTTCTTTCTAACCCAAAGCAATCAGTCCTGACAGACTCCTCATTTTTCACTTGGGGTATAGTTTGTATGTGAGTAAAAGTACAAGGCCTATGGGATTATTCAGGCATATGGAAATACATAAATATCCAAGAAATGCTGGCTGTGGTTCAAGCTATTAAAGCCTTACATCATCTTTGTCAACCAGGATTTCTTCAGGTGATTACAGACAACACCACAGTGATGTGGTACATACACAAAGGGGTACCAACTTATATCAACTTTGCTGTTTAGCAATAATGGCTTGATAGCTAGCTCTTCAACACTCCCTAACTATCAGTGCCTCTTATTTACCATCATAGCAGAACATAGTGAAAGGCAAACCCATCAGATCCTGGGCAGATATTCACAAGTGGAATCTCAGTCCAGAGGTATTCCTGTAATTGATCTAGAGATAGGGAACACCTCAAATATGTCCATCCATCTCTATTAAATCAAGCAACTCTTACCTTAGATCATTTTCATCTTAACTGAGGGCACATTCTTTGCTCTCTGTTTCTTGAGGCATTCTACAGAAAGTTCCAGAACATCTTCCTATGACATATTCTCTTTAACTGCATCCTGCATCATCCATTGCTCTTTAATGTGGGAACGTCCTGGCCTATCATTCCACAACATTCATTGCATCAGAGTTGATACTGTTTCTTGATCCTTCCCTTGCTGTGTGACTCCAACTGAACTTTTGTACTGATTTTCCTACTGAAGGCTCCAGAGCATCTTCATGTGGCAAATGATCAGATGTTTCCAGTTTCACCTATTGTCATAGTTCAAAATGCATTGAATATAATAATGAACCTGATTCATGTTATACAATGTTGGTGGCTATGTTATCAACTACTGTGAGTAAAACTAGGTCTGATTATATTCATAATTTTACTAGGTACAAATAACCATTTTGCTGAACTATCAAGTCAATTAAAACTTATAAAAGGAAAATGAGAATATTTAAATTGATTTGGAAGTTTCCTTCATGAAGGAAATAAAGTTTAGGATTAGTATAAAAACTATACTTCCCATGGCTGGGCTCTTTCTGAATCCTACCCTTTAATTCTTTCTATGTCATACTTGTCTCTGTAATGTATTTTTTCTCTATACATAACAAACTGTAATTAACTGTTGCTGTTCCTTAAATTGTTTATGTCATATGATGTTATTATTGTAACTGTTTAAATTAGAATGCTGGAGCTTTTCTCCCTGGCTCTCTGCATAAAAAGGGCTTCTGCCCAGTTGAACTAACCCGGTCAACAAATGTCTAAATAAAAATAAATAAATAAATTCTGAAGTGTCACTAGGACAGCTGCAGTGTTGCAGCAATAATCCATGCTGTACATTAGGCAGTAGTCTTTCTTCTCTAAATAAACAGATAACAAAGAATGCAATCATTTGACACAGTACATGGAAAAAATAATGGGCCTCTTAATAGGGTTACAAAGACCATTTACATTCCAAGGTAAAAATGAAATTTCAAAACCTTATGTTTATTTGATAAAAAGTAAATACTGGTTATGGAAAACCTCCCAGATGTGTCATACCTCATTTGGTCATTATGGGTTTTCTGAACCTCTCTGATGTTTCTGTTTTACTATCATATTCTGGTACTGCTTGAAATTCACAAAATATTGCAAAGCCGCCTTATAGGGGACAACAATGCAGTATGTCCAGTTTGATAAAGCATCCCATACAAATCTAGTACTTGTTTTTGTTATAACTATCTCTTGGTAATACAGTTATTCCAAACTGAATGAGCTTCATAATCTGGGTTTTAGTAGCTCAGTATTTTTTCACAGCCAAACCAGAGTGTCTCCTAACCCTGAAGTGCCCATAGGTCCAGTCCACAGGACCTCTTGTTCTACTCAAACATCCTAAAAGAGAGAATACTGCAGCATTTCTATGTTACTTGTTCTTATGTTACTACATACTTTCATCCCCTAACACTCAAGTCCCTTTACCTACTTTTTCTTTCCTCAATATGTAGAGCATCAAATTACTTAGTAAGGTAAAGTACATAATCTTCAATATTTAAGACAAATTGTTTGGGGGTATTACCTCTGGTCTAGGTCACTATTCTGCAGTTTATGATAACACAAGCACAGGCTGGCAGTCATAGACAGTACATAGTGTTGCACAATTTAACATAGCAAGCATCAGTACAGGGGGAAAACAATTCAGAGACACAAGTAGCATGGCTGTGTTATGGCAAAAATAATACAGTCTGTAGCATAAGCAAGCAATTACATATATTTTTTAAATTGTTTTTGTCCCCTCAGACCTCATGTTTACCAGTCCATCCTCCAATACCAATGTCCATGCCAGGTCTACCAACTGCTCTGCAACCCATGGACACTGTTATCACTGGGGTTGATCATGGATCCTGATGGGGGCCTGAGAGCTTAGTTCCTCTGTCCTTCCATCTGTGGGGGGGATTTTTCTATGACCTCCCACTCCCTTTCCCTGCCCTCATATTTCTTGATTACTTCTAAGGACAATGCCCCTCTTTGGACCACACTTCTCCTTAGGGAGCATATCAATGAGTGCCTTCTCACTTGGCTGGACATGCCCATCTCTTTCCTGCTATTTCATCAGTCACTTGAGTTGTTAATCAAACCTGGGTCAGCTGAGCAGTAGTCAGGACTTTATCCCTCTTCCACACTGGAGCTGCTCAGGTGACTATATATTTATATGGAAATCAGGTTCCTCCATACAAATCACTGCAGTTATGCAAATAACAACATTAAACATGGTGGGATGGAGTGGGTCAGAGACCTATAAACCAGGTGTTCTGTGCTGCTGTGTTCACCTATTCTGAAAGCCAGGATTTGTCAACATACAGGACATGACACTGTTTGCGATAGCTGCAGCAATTGCAGAGCAACATGTGTTAATGGACGCTCTTAAAGTCAGTGTGCATGATGTGGTGTACAGTGGCTCTCCTCTCCAGTGCAGATGACAGTGCATAATCTACCACCACCTGACTGACCTACAGATCATAAATAATTTTCATGTAGATAAGTAGACCTTATGGGAACTTGTTGAACGGTGTTGCCCACATGCAAAATCAAGAGGAATCCATGGACTTCCAATCTCAGTGAGCACTAAGGTATGTGTATCTTTAACAATCCTAACTACAGGGACCTTTCTGCAACCTCTGGGGGGCATGTTAGGGATTTCACAGGTGTCAGCCTTGTGTGTCTTATGCCAGTTCCCCAACTTTATACTGCAGCAAGTAGAGGAATATATATGGTTCCAGTGACTTCACAGAAGAGAATCATCACTATGTGAGCATTTTGCACCATTGATTACACATTGCCATCAAGGCCACATCTGGTCCCCAGGGTTTTAGGTACATCAGTAAGAAGGCATTCTACTCTCTCAATGCCCAAGGTATCATCTATAATGTTTCCGTGAACCCCCATACAGTTACCTCGATTCACATATATGTCACATGTCTGTCATATGTCTGACCTATACCAATAGTTCATCTGAGAAGACTTCCCACTGGGCCACTTAGTGGATAAGTGCACATGTACAGAGGCTAGTATATGCAAGAAGGAAGCAGGCCATATATAATGGAGTCAATGGTGTGTGTTCCTGGGATACTGGCTATACAACAAAGAGTAGCTGATGAACAGTGGAACATATTTTGGCCAAATGATAGGTTCCTTCACTCCATTAATGCATATGATTGGACACTGCAGTATTGACCTGAGACCAGCAACTAAATATCTCTACCATGTATTATGTTGCATAACATAGCTATGTAGTAGGAGGCACTGTAGCAATGAAACATCTCACCAAGGCTTCCTGTACCTGGTGCAGCAGCAGACAAGGAGCAGGGCAGTCAGTCAGAGGATGAACAGGCAGCAGCAGTACCCCATATGAGCATGTGAAACACAGACAGGTGCAATACATCTTGTTACTGACAAAGAGGTGGCATCAGTGCATCAGATATTACTTTACCCACTTAGAACAGTGGGTGTCAAAGCATAGTCATCACCATTTGAACAGTTGTGGGACAGAGTGAAAGGTTATAGCAATGCTATCATATGATCAGGGTCATGGGAAATGGATGTGTCAGCCATGCATTCTCACTGGAAGTTGTGAGGAGTTAGGGATCACATCCTCCTGTGGCAGGGTGGAGATGGTGCATAGCAAACATTGGCCCAATGGGAACAAACAGCATCAGAATTGCTAGTTCTAAAGATGTAAACCTTGCCTGTGAAACAAAGAGGACAAGCTGGTGAGGTGGGTATGTATCCCAGTGACTACTCCTTCGTTGGATCAGGCTTCCCATCCATGTGAAGCAGAGCTCCTCCCTAACCCAATTCAAGTGGAACCTGGACAACTGGATGGGGAACAAGAAATTCATCCCTGGTTTGGCACTTATGTCTCTAATGGGCCCAAGAAACCTGTAAATGGTTCATCTTCCAGGCCCCTGCTTGTAAAAGTTTCATCTCCCAAGCCTTTGCTTACACTTATCAAGGGTACAAGAACTTGTCAGAGATTTGGGATGCATGACTAAGCTTAAAAAGGCCCTTGTGGTCATTAGTAAACAGCTATGAAAGTATTGGTGATGTGTACTGCAGTAGCCTGTGGTCTTGTGGTTCAATGCATTCTACAGCAGGGATGGAACAGAACTACAGGATAATGGGATGGCCTTCATCAGAAGCCAACAGAGATATGGTGTCCATGACCCAGGCGGCAGCTAAGAGTATGCATGGCCTTCCATCTGCTGATGGTGAAGAACTACTAGTGCAAGAGTGTGCAGCTTAGAGCTGGATCCTGGGGCACAGCCTGAGGAATCTCAGTTGGCATAACATGAGACCAGGTAAACTTGGAGTTGTGCCATCTGTGATCACAGCTGGCAAGGACATGTCTCCGGAGCAGTCTGTATCATTTGTGTATGCTCAGCCTGTGGCCAGCCATCTTGCATGCACACCCTCCCACTGTCATGAATAGTGTGTCTCATGGATGTAACAATAGCTGTAAAGCTATCCATCTGTGACCTGGGAAGCTGTCTGTACCTGGATCACTTAACTATGCTGTCTGGGCTTGTAACATCTGTATAGTCTTGGTGGTAAACACTGGTAATACTCAAGGTTCGTCTTCCCCTCTATGGCCTCCTTATATGTAGGGAATGTGTGTGAGGCCCCCAATGTTAATGTCACTGACAGAACCTCTGTGTCTTCAGACTGTACATCTGCTGTCCCATTGTGCTGGTTCCTCCCCAGCTGAACTTTAAAAACATAAATTAAAGATACTGTGTCAGCACTATAACATATGCCTAAACCCACCATTCCCTCTGTGGTAGACATACTGGGTGAAGACATAGTATGTGAAAAACATATGTGTACATACATACTTACATACATAAATACATACATACATACATATCTTGCTGTGCAGCGTATTGCATTAGCAGCCTGAAGTTACCTTAAAGACAGACATGCAGAAGCTGCATGGTGAACAATCTGGCCTCACATGCAGTACACTGAATAATAAAAAAAAAAATAACAGTTATTTTTAATCTGGTATATCCCTTTCAAACACTTGTGCAGTTGTTGCAGGCTCAGCTCCCACATCCAAGCCACCTACCAGGTATGAAGATCAACTCCCTTTCACCAGGCAGGGAACTAGAAACGTTTCCACTTATGTGAGCTATTTCTATGTTGGGGGTCCACCTGCTGTCATGCCTTGTTCTCAGCATGCAATACCATATTGGTTACCGTTTGATGCAAATGTTGTGGTATTATTATGGCCACCCACAACACTAATATTCTGCACTATGTCTTGCCACACCTGGACCAAGTACACTTAGTCCATGTTACCTTTACCTAAGATGTGAATGCCATGTAACATGTAGGTTGTGGGTCTACAGTAACACCTCAGGCTGTTAGGTGGTAAACATTTCCAGCTGGTACCCACAACAGCATGTGTACTCCTGTGGGTTACACAAATCAGACAGTGCTTCTGCATGGCTGTCTGTGTCTGAATCAATATGTGAGTGCTACCCCCTTCCCTCATATTGTGGCCACTTACCTGTCCCCTGTTATACTGTGGCCATTCACCCCTTTCCCATACAAACTCTAGGAAAGGGTATGTTATCATGAGGGAACTGCCTGCTTTAGATTACTCTACCATTCAACTGCTATGCACATATTGCTCCCCAACAATATGCATTGCTATGCCTCACACTATGTATAAGAGACATTATGTGCTTTGTGCCTTGTCCTGCACTAGTTGCACATAACACATGGTGTCCCCCACAGCTGGACATGGCAGTGTCATGTTATGGTGCTCTGTCCACACACCCATATAGACCACTTCTTCTGTGTCCCTGCAACTGCCATTTGTCATAGGTGTTGAGTGCCATGCAAGGATACATGACTACATGTCTTGTCATTCTTCAACATCCCTAGCTTAAAAACTTGTGTTATTTTATGTAAATGATTCCATTTGTTGTAATGCAGTCTTGTGCAGTATGACATCCCAACTTTATATCCTGCTCCTAAAGACCCGATAAAGCAGATTTTATGTTATGGTGGTAATTCTTCATGGTTATTTCTGAATTGGGAACACAGCACAGTGCACATAATCCCATTGCACTTTTCATCCCTACTCCTGCTAGGGCTAAGGACATCTGTGTAGTATGCTCATGCGAATAGCCCTTGAAGGTTACAGCACTGCAGTTCTGTGTCAAGAAGAATTTTGGTAATGATCTGCTGATGCACTGTTATATGAATCATGTGATATCTAAACATATATCCACATGCAAGAGATTAATATATTGTTCCTCAAAATGACATTTGTGAGAGAACATGTTTTCCTCAAGTACCTGGGAACAACATGGCTCCTACACGGTGTTGGGGGGGGGGGGGAGTAAAACTTTCTTCTACAGAGACTTTCAGGAGCACCAGTTAGGCCAAGATAATGACCATTGTACAAGGATGATACTTGACATGTGCTTGCCAGAACATTAAGTAATACCAGTGGTAGGATCTTTTCTGATGAACAGAGCAAGCAGCATTATAATGGCCTGCCATGGTGTCACCCTGACTTACTAAGATATCAGGAGGCACAGGTTAGGGACAGAGAGACAGAATATTACTGTAAACAAAGATTCATTTTCCTGTTCTTTTATTTGGTTCACCTGTATTCTGAGTTCCTCCTACATTGTTTTACCATGGCATAGGAGTGACAAGCCAACAAGAAGGTATATCTTCAGTGATGAGAGCAACTCTTCTGGCAGTAAGGTGCATATGCATTGTATCAGTACTGTATTGTGCAGTTGCAATATTATGTGTAATGTGTGTAAACTAATGACTTCTCCTTATGCAGGTCTGAGTGCAGTGCATAGTGATGCCAGTCACCTTAGCCTGTGCCACCTGATGACCCTAACCCTGACACAGGGCTGTCAGTAGTCAACATGCCCACTTCTAAGCAGACAGCCAGAGGTTACTTTGCTGAAGGTGACCTGGAAGGCTCACTGGTGGCCTCTGTGAACAAGGCAGAGGCTTGTCTTCTAGTGGCCTTGTGAGGTCCCCTGTAGTTTTCTGGTAGCATTTGTGGAGGATGGTGTCTACTGAAGTGCACTGACAGCTGGATGCCCACCTCTGTATCATGGAGTACCTCTTAGCATGAATGGTTTAGCTATGCAACCAGCTTGCTGCATTCATTGGGCCTCCCAGGGTGCAGTCTGCACATGATGTCAGATATGACAGATGCTTGTGTGGGATGGTCTGTGGATGGTCTAGCATCAGCCATGTACCATAACCTACTCCACCTTCCAGATGATCCCCTTTCCTTAGGTGTCATCCCCTATTCCTTGTTTGTTATCCATTCCTCAACATCACCTGGTATCTGCTCACTATCTCTCTGTATCCAACCACTGTTTGTCCCCAAATTTTGTTTTACTTCTGCCTGCCTGTTTTTGTCTACATTTTATGTTTGTCTGCCCCTGCAACCATCTTTTCTAACTCTATCCCTCTGACAACTAGTATTCACTACTGTCCCCACCCATCCTTTATTTTCTAATAGAAAAATGTGAATATATCTTACCAAAAATAAAATATGCCCTTATGCACTGAATGGTCAATATTTATGGTTATCCTTGTGTGTTTTCCCCTGCCTGCTAATCCCCCTTTACTAACTTTCTTAGCTTCCTATTTTCTCTTAATTTATATGATGAACTAGGTTGCAATTTTTCTGTGTTGGCCCTCCTTGAGCTCTCTGCCACTGTGTGCATGAGTGCATATGTGTGTGTGTGTGTGGGGGGCAAGCAGGTATGAAACATTCTATTGCAAACAAAAGTCCTCACTGTCTTGGGGAAATTCAGACACACGATTGCATTTTCTTTGATGTTAGGCTCTTCAATCACATGTACTTTGAAAGTGCAGCTCTCCCACTGCACGATCACATGTACTTTGACAGTGTAGCTCCCCTACTGCACGATCACATGCACTTTGACAGTGCATCTCCCCAGTGTACAATCACATGTACTTTGACAGAGCACCTCCCCCACTGCACAATCAGATGTACTTTGACAGTGCAGCTCCCCCCTGTGCAGTCACACGTACTTTCATAGTGCAGTTCTCCCACTGCACAATTACATGTACATTTACAGAGCAGTTCTTCCACTGCACAGTCACATGTACTTTGACAGGGCAGCTCCCCACTGCATAATCACATGTACTTTGACAGTGCCGCTTCCCACTACACAGTTATACATACTTTGATAGTCCATCTCCACCACTGCAAAATCACACATACTTTGATAGTCCTGCTCCCCACTCTCAATCACTTGTACTTTGACAGAGTAGCTCCCCTACAGTGCAATCGCATGTACTTTGACAGTGCAGCTCCCCCTGTACAGTCACGTGTACTTTGATAGTGTAGCTCTTCCCTGCACAATCACACATACCTTGATAGTTCTGCTCCCCAGTGCTCAATCACATGCACTTTGACATAGTTCTCCCCTACTGCACAATCATGAGTACTTTGATAGAGCAGTTCCCTCACTGTACAATCACATGTACTTTGACAGTGCAGCTCCCCACTGGACAATCACACATACTTTGATAGTGCATCTATCCCACTGCACAATCACATGTACTTTGATAGTTCTACTCCCCAGTGCACAATCAAATGTACTTTGACAGAGTAGTTCCCCACTGCACAGTCACACATACTTTACTAATGCAGCTCCCCAGTCAGTGCCCAATCACATGCACACTGATAGAGTTCCCCATCCTGTGTAATTACATGTACTTTGACATGGCAGCTCTGCCACTGCACCGGCCTGCTGCTAGTACTCCCTGTAATTCAGCTCTGAAGTTTACTGTGCCATTCTTTTCTCAGACTGTCAGCACTGTGCAAGATCTGCTACATATCTGAGCAACTCCTGGCCATGGCATGCTTTGGAAAGGTTGATATTTAGTATGTAGTCATAAAGCATTGTCTATGAATCTCAGTCTCTGTCATCACATATCTATTTCCATTTTTTGTAAAGTATAAAATCTTCCCAAAGATTAGTCAAGCTCAGAAGGACTCAGAGTTCACTTCACACAAGAAATCCTTTCAGTAATAAACAGTCTGAAAACAAGTAAAGCTCCTGGACCAGATGGTTATATAGCAGAGTACTATAAATCCTTTGGGCAAAGAATATTAAAACTCTTATTAAAACTCTGTTATTACATAAGAGAATACGGCATTACAGATTTACAGTTAAATAATTCAAAGACAATGTTATACCTAAAGGCAAGTCTGATGTTAAAAACCCTGGAAATTATAGACCAATCTCTCTCATAATTCTAGACATCAAAATTTTAGATGCAATACTTGCAAACAGCTTAATAAATGTATTACCTAATATAATCTCAACAAGACAATCTGGATTTATGAATGGCATACTGACATGTGAAAACATGTTCCCCAGGATTCAGCAAGCACTGTACGACATGCAGGAATAGTGCAGGAGCTGCTGGAGGCAATATGGCCACCGAGACATCCAGGAATAAGCTCCCGGGATGTGCACGAGCGCTCCTGCACTATTTCTGCATGGACACAGCTCCTGTATGCAAATTACCCCTTTTGCAGGTGAAAACCATGCAAATGAGGTGAATTTGTGATCCAGGAAGCTGGCAGCCATCCATGCAGGACTAGTCTAACCTGCAGAAATGTACTAGGTTAGTAACCGAGTACATTTCTGCAAACTACAAAATGGAGCCATGACAGCTCCAAATAAAGGGTATATATAATGTGTAAAGCATGTCAATGGCCATGGCAGGGAAAACAGTTGCAAAAAAAAAAAAAAACTTTTATTTATTTTTTGGCCGATTTCGGGCCGTTTAAGCATAGGGCAGCGGTGCTCAAACGGGATCGGCCGTGAAGTAAAAGAAAAAAACCTGAAAAAAGTTTTTCCTGAAAAATCACAATTTTGCCATTATAGTCAATGCCAGGCAGAAGACAAGGCCAGTGAATAGTGGCTGCTAAGGGGGAAGACTCAGTGTGGACTTTTAACTAGGCATTAGTAGGCAATCCTATGCAAATGAGGGAATGATACTGAATCACAGATTTCCCCTCATGGCTAGCCTGCACCCAACCGTGTAGGTGCAGGAAGACCATGGTGCAAGCCTAAGAGCTAGCTGACATCATAAAGGGGTGTGTCAGGCATACTGTAAAGTTATTGGAGCCCTGTGGCATAGGTTTGCCCTAAGTTTAGCAGATCTAAGGAAGGGGGTGTGTCTGAAGCTGCCAAGCACAATTTACATTGTCTAAATGGGTGATCGTGCCACGCACATGGTTTTAAACTAAAAAAAAAAAAAGTAAACCAGGAAATAGCAACTCCATGCACATCTGAGCACTGTGTTTGTGCGGCGCACCTCTGGGCTTAAACAAGAAGGCAATGGGAAGGCAAAACAGCAGTAGCAAGGTAATCAAGAAGAACTAGCATAGCTGGCAGGTGAAATGTATCAGAATCAGCCAATTACACAGGCATCAGCCCAGTCCAGCCAAGAACACTACTATAAACTATGCAAACACCTTTCCCTCTGGTTTATCCCACAAACTCTACACCACTGGTGTACACAAACAGGGAAAGTTTACCTAACAAAAGCAACAAAATGATAGGGGCTGCATTTGCTCTCATAAATCAACATGTGGAAGAGGCTGAGGGTAGTGAGGATGATAATGCTGATAACCAACCCACAGTGAGGAGAAGGAGAAGAAGAGTGCACAGACCCAGTGTAATCTACCAGGGGCTACATGAGCTGGAGATAGTGGAGCACTATAGGGTAGACAGGGCCCTCCTACAGCAAAATTGTTGAGCTATGCCGGCCACGCCTCATACACAGAACCAACAGAGGGGAACCCATCCCAGTGGATA
Organism: Protopterus annectens; assembly: GCF_019279795.1. Taxonomy (NCBI): domain Eukaryota; kingdom Metazoa; phylum Chordata; order Ceratodontiformes; family Protopteridae; genus Protopterus; species Protopterus annectens. The sequence continues at coordinate 158,328,100 of NC_056733.1, read as the reverse complement.
CCAAGGTATGTGTAGGCCTAGGAATACTAGCCACAGGTACCTTCCAAAGGCCAACTGGGGATATCATGGGGATCTCATAGGCATCAGCATCCAGGGTACTCCACCAGTTCCTGGATGCCATGTCAGCACATGCCGGTGAGCACATATATGTTATCAACACCTGTGAGGCGTTGACCAGCAATATGCATCTCTTCCACCAAATAGCAGAATACCCTGGGTTAGTGGGTGCTATAGACTGCACGCACATACACATCAACGCACCACCCAGTGAGCGGGGTAGAGTCCCCATAAACCACAAGGGTTTCCCCTCAATCAACTGCCAGGTCATGTGCAATGCCCAGGGCATTATAATGAATGTGTGTGCTGGCTGCCCTGGAAGCTATCACGACTCCCACATCTGGCATATGACGCAGCTGTACCAGAGATTTGTCAATGGGGACATCCCATATGGCCACCTAGTGGAGGTTGCTGGTTACGCACTGGAGCCGTGGCTGATGGCACCCATCAGAAATGCACACACACCCGAACAAGAACTCCATAATGAGGCACACGCACAGACCAGAATCATAATAGAGCATGTGTTCAGAATGCTCAAGTCATAGTTCCAGTGCTTGGATATATCTGGTGGTGCACTGCATTACTCAACAGCTACATGTACCCAAATTGTCATCGTATGTGCCATGCTACACAATATGATCCTGGGGAAACAGCTGCAGCAGGAACAGAACAGGCCAGGGCCACACAACACCCCACTATTGCCAAGGCCTGCAAAGGCACAGGGTGACTCAGAGGAGGAAAAATCTGCGCCTGCCCCAGTAGGCAGAAGGAGGCATGCCCAGTATACCCAGGCCTTGGCAAAGAGGCTATGCATAGCACATACACTGACACGGTAGGAACCCAGGGAATGACACCTCTCTCTGACTCACACATACAGTAAAGGAGATGCCAAACATGACACTACCTGTGCTTAACCATGTATAGGGAGTGTACTATGTGCATCCGACATTGTCAGCCCTCCAGCACACTCCTCAATACTGGCACATCCACAAGGTAAGTCACTCTCCCTATCAAATACTGAATGGAGTAGTACATTTTGTTACTTGTATCTATGGTATGGATGTGAGCATACAAGGGAATCAGGTGGCTGAATGGGATGCCAGCAGATAGTAGACACCTATATTGGCAGCATGAAATCCGTAACAAATACTGGTGTCACCATAAGTAGCCAGTACTAGACAAGTTGACAAAACCCACTGCAGGAAATGTAGAGGTCCAAATGTGTGTCCATAGGACACACACATGCCAGTCAGTGAGGCTCACATACCCAACAACAGTCTCAGCCAGTAGGATGGGCATAGACAAACACAAAAAAATGCTGTGCTAAGGCCTCTGATTGATGGCTATGGAAAACAGCCCCCCCTCCAGACCTACACAGACATATTACAACAGGTCAGGCAGTGAGATGTTAGTTTTGAAGGGAAGGAAGTCTGAAACTAAAATGTAGGTCAATAAAACCTAACAACTGTAGTACGCTGATATGCCTTTAGTCTGCATGATAGGTCAAAATACAGGATGAAATGGAGTACCTGAAATACCAGTACAGTCACAGCAAATGTTTACAGTTGTTAGGTGTGCCCCCCCACAGTCCTATGTAGAAATGTAGTAACATGTATGTGTAGGTATAATAATAGTGGAGCACAGATTATCTGAGCTGGCCAAAGTAGCAGGATAGATTGTAGCATGTGTACAATATGCAGGGCTGTATGTGTTAGGTTGGCATGTGTTGTATACTGTGTGAGAGTGGTCAGCATGTAGGCATGGTGGGTTTTGTCCTGGTGGCCATTGGCCAGTACTGCCGAAGACAGGGCCAAGTTCTCACAACTGCAGTGCCAAACACAATGCATCCCAGCAAGACACATTCTAGCAGTAAGCCATAGTAATTGTTCGGATGCAATATCTGTCACCATCTGAAAGACAGACATGGCATGAATGTGGGCCCGGACATAAAAACAGAATACTGGTGGAAGTACCCTAGACAGACAGTGGATAAAACGTTACTGTCAAATGGACACACCTTTGGAATTGTATATACAGGTTAGCAGCACATTAGCTGAGTTTGTAGTATGGAATACCAATGTCATCTGGCCAAACACTGGCAGACCAGAAAGGTCACAGGTATGAAGTATTGAGAAATTGCTGATGTCCTTGCACAGGCCAGCATAAGTAGAATGCCCCACATATATCTGTGAGTCAGCTGCAAGTAGCTTCCATAGCACACATGCATCCAGCTCACCCCACCATCAGCCACAGGTACCTCACAGGTCTTATCTTCGCTGTTGAGAATGAGTACAATATGACCTCCACCTCTGTATGGAAATAGCCACAGAATGCAGCAGGGCCTGTACAAGCCTAGCCATAACAATTCCCTGGCTATTTCCTCTCACATTATTTACTTCCCTGGACCCCTGTCTAGCAGGGCGACTGACATGATCCCCGGGGTGAATTTCCTTTCTCCCATCCAATCATCAATGTTTCTTTTGAAGAGGGCCAAAGAAGTGCTCTGCTTGACATGTATGGGCAGTCTATTCCAGAGTCTGGGGAGTCTCTGGATCAGGAACCTATCCCTCCAGCATGTTTTGTTTATTGTGATGACAAGATTTAGATCCCTGGAGCATGTGGCTCTGAGGGATTGGGATTTCATTTCTTTAAGTGTAGCATGTCCAACAGCTCTGGGTTTGACATGGCCTTGTATGTTAAGCAGAGATCACCTCCGAGTAGACAATATGCGATAGAGTATAGCTGGAGTTTTTTAAGGTGGTCAGCATAGGGCATCTGCTTTAGGCCTATAATTCTTTTAGGGAGGTATTTCTGCGGCCTTTCCAGTTGTTGCAGATGTCTTGAGAGGTACATACCAAATGGGGCGTTGTATTCTATAATGGGTCTAATGAGAGATGAGTACAGTGGGACAATGACCTCCTTTTTCCTGGATGAAAAGCCCTTAGTGATGAGGTGTGCCACATAGAAGGATTTCCTGACTGTTGTGGCGATGTGGTTATTGAAGGTGAGACCACTGTCCACCTGTGTTCCTAAGTCTCTTATCACACTTTCGGTGTTTAGTGTACTGCCACCTATGCGATAATTCATGGGTACATGTTTTTTCCCCAAAGGAGATAACTATACATTTCTTGGCATTCAGCTTGAGCCCATGGCTCTGGCACCAAGCATCTGTTTATGTAAGGCCCTTTTGTAGAGTATCCACATAATTTGGGGATTCAATAATGGCTCCCAGTTTGCAGTCATCTGCGAACGTTGTTAGCCAGAGTCCCTTAGTGTTGGCCTATACTTCAGAGAAGTAGATGCCAAACAAGAGAGGTCCCAGGACTGAACCCTGAGGTACTCCACTTGTCACTTGTCTGGAGCTGGATTTGCATATGTTCAGTGCACCATTATGGTAACATTTCCATAGCCAATTGCATGGAAACACACTCCTATAACTAGGAACATTATTCGGATGTTGGCTGTTTTCATTCACTGTGAGCAGGACTTCATGTCAGTGTTTGGAAAACAGCATCACAGATGGTAGTGGGATATACCTCTAATAACATACACTGTGGAGACAGGCCAACAAACAAGAGGGGGAATGCTCCAGACATGACTACAGAATGTAAGGCTTGCTCTTCTGCATTTGAAGCAATATTGGTTTAATAGGGTTTGTGTGGATATTGTTGGTCTACAAGATTTAATACCTGTCATGACAGTGTTATGTGGTTGAGGAAACTCCCACCTGTAGGGCTATCTGCAGACTGGCTAGTGTTTGGAGTCTTATGTGTGTTGTGTTACTCACAGATAACCTATCTTTAGAACAGCAGAAGCATAGTCGGAGGATTACAATCAGTACAT
>NC_056733.1:158314200-158319200 GCF_019279795.1 Protopterus annectens | reverse complement strand
TTGTGTGCAATTAAAGCCACAGACATCAGTAGCACTATATACCTAGGTAGGGGTCTAGTCCCAGGGTTGCCAAGTAAGAATGTGTGTGTATGTGAAGGCATCTACTTCGGTTTGCAGAATATACATGTCCCAGGAGTTCATCTGTCTGGGAACTGCCTGGCATATGCTAACATTTCACAGGTATCATCCTGTGGACATACATTCCATCACAAACTATTGTTAGATGTGTAAATGCCCTCTACCCCACTGTATAGGTATGCAGTGATGCTGGGGTTGGTATATATAGCTGGGTGTGGCTGTTGTGGACACAGCCACCATCATTGCAGTTACTGTTGAGTGCATCCCCCTGCTTAGCTGGCCGCAATACTGTACAGTTCATGTTAACAGGTTAGGTAGTTGTGTATCACACTATCTGCAGTTCTACAGAACCTCTCACCCCCCAAAGGGTAGGGGTGTGCCACACACACCAGCACACATATGTTTACCGAGTTGAGGATTGCACTACATCATCAATGACATTAAACTAGCGGACTGCTTATTCCCCAATGTGTTGTGCCTATTCTGGCTTGATGGAATTACATAGGCTACAATGTGTTCCTTGCACAGGTACATACATCCATGGGTACAGTATTCTCTGTGTATTGCATCAACACCAAAGCCTCTGTGTGTGTTATACTTAAACATGTGGTGTGTACCACCCAGTACACTTACCATTGTCCACTGTAGAAGAGCTGCTAACAGCAGTCACCATGCACTCACCACTATACACCACCCCCAGACCTATCAGCCATGTGGCACATGCACTAACTGTTGTACAGACCTGTGATATGCGCTCACCTGTACCCAGGATATGGCACAGCCTAGATGTCACCACAATGCCATACCCCTTGTAGGATACAACAGCAGACCATCCTCCTGCTGACATATGGACACCTACAACACAAACGGATTACATTGTGGAGATCACAATCACTCAGTGTTAATAATGACTATAATTCATCATGGCTGGACAGCTACACTTCCTGACATGTAAGCATTAAACTTTACTGCTGACAACATGTTACACAGCAGTACATTGGTACACCATAGTACAGTCACCGTGTGCATCAGAACCATATTAGCCTGTCCCTGCATCGATGTTATGGATGACAGGGATGTGGCACAGGTATCATCATATGCACAGGGTGTGTTTTTGGTTTGCCAGAGACTTAGGCTAAGCCATACATTTGACACCATGTTTGTGAGTGAGAGGTTTTAATTATTGATATGGCCATGGTGATGTGGTGTGTGTAGGTATGGGGTTGCCCTAGCTGTGTTTGTATTGTGTGTGAGTATGCATGCACACAGTTCTGCCATGTGGCTGCCCTATACAGGTCTTTGTTGCACAGCTGCAGACCATACCTGGCAAGGTGTGCAGTTCATCGCCTCCGGCCACAGACACGACAACTGTGACATCCAGGTACAAGCCACAATATGGTACTCTCCCCTGATGATGATATATGTCCGCTGGAACCAGGTCCTACCTGGGACTGGGCAGGGCCATGTGCACATGGCCTGCTGTGGTGTGGGGGTGGTACTGCCACTACGGGAGTGGCTTGGTGTCCTTACATGTCCATGTCGACCACAAGCTTTTGGTGTTGCTGTCCTGCATCCACGTGGCTGTCGCACCACTCCCACCACATGTTCAAGCATGGACAATCCATGGTCGAGGAGTCCCACCATCTCACCCCACCATCTATCCATGACCTCTGTATAATAACAAAGGGCACCTGCAAGATCACGGATGTTGTCAGTAACAGCTGTATGAGTAGCCCTCTGCAGCCTCAGAGCCTGTGTGGTGTACCATTCCATACATGCCTGTGCCTCCATGACAGCCTGAAACATGCATCTGGTGGTATCAGATGTGGCACTTCTGACAGGGGCACGATGACCAGCAGCCCTCCAATGAGCACCCCTATACATCTGCCTATGTGGTACCCTGCCGGACATCCAGCTATGACTGCAGTGTCCAGACACACATGCCATAGATACCACACTTTCCTTTTCCCTGCCACCAACCACCAACGGTCCCTCTGCTATGGCTACTGGTGATGGGGTATGTATAGGCACTATGACTGTGTGCGGGGATGGGGTGGATATCAGCGGGATGTCAAACGATGGTGCAGCTTTGGCCTCTGACAACCCCGCCTGTGCCTCAGCACACTTATCATCATTTAAAGTGTCTGTATGGACACCAACATCAGATTGCCTGCAGGAGGAACCCTGACCCACCTTGCCACCTGTGAGGGAAAAACAAGAAATGCACTTTAAGACCTGTATGCCATTGATTAACAGTAACACACACACACACACACACACACACACACACACACACACACACACACACGCACACACGCACACATGCACACACGCACACACACACATACACACACCCTGACATTCCACCATAATACTTACCTGTGTAAAAAATGAAAAATCAGTTCCCTCTAGAATGGAATCAAGATGCTGCAACTCAATATTGATATAAAACTTCTCTTTATTAAACGTTAAGCGCTTTCATCTAAAAATACTTAGACTTCTTCAGAACAAACAACTGCCCTTAGGCATACAGTTTATAAAGGTGTCATCATCAACTAATTAAATCAATTAATTAATTACAAAAAGCATTTAAAGTGCCAGTGTAAAAAATGCTCTTATACACAAAAATGCTCTTAAACAAAGAAGTTTTAGATTTGTAAAAACAGTTTTATGGTAACATACACGTAAATGTACCAATCCAGAACTTATAAAAACATGACTATAAAAATATGACTATAAAAATGTGACTATGAAAATATATATGCTCTATGAAGCATTCCATCAATAACCTCCTTGATGGACAAAATTAGTAACTGTTCAACAAATTAATATATTTTATAATATTTTGTCTCCCCCCTCCTACCAGTCTATCCAGTATTTGCCAATATTGGCTTAACTGAAATGTGGTCATTTAGTCCTGGTGGAGTGGATGCATTTAATTTAATTTGCCATCTAGTCTCTAACTCTCCCAGTTTTTTACTAATATTCCCTCCCCTGGGATTCACTATGGCAATGTCTAAAATGGCAAAGTGAAACAATTTACAACAGTTACTTTCTTGCAAGTGTCTCCACAAAGCATTTTTAGCATCTTTTTTCTTTATGCAGTAGTAATGGTCATAAATCCTTTGCCTGAGGCTCCTGTCGGTCTTCCCTACATAATAACAGTGACAGCTAGCACACTTAGCTAGGTAGACTAAATGTGTTGTCCTACAATTCCCTTTCTCAAAAAATATCTCAGTCTTGGTGACATTTTCCAATTTTATACTATTCTCTAAGAATATATATCTGCACTGATTACACATGCCACATTTTGTTGTACCTATCTTATCTCTTCCCTTATTGTTTATTTGTATCTTCCTTTCTAATTCACATTTCAAATTATTCCCATTCCTAGATACAAATCTGGGTATATCTCCCACTGTATCAATAATTCTTCTGTCCATTTTTAATATATTCCAATTATTAATAATAATACTTTTAATATTGGTGGTCCATGGGGTGTGTTGTAATATACAGGCCCTAGTAAAATCAACATCTGTCACTCTATTTGCTGTTACCATGTTGTGTGCATTTACTAAGGGACCTTTGCCTAGTAGGGGAACATATTTATTTCCCCATTCTTTCAGTACATAGCTGGTTACATCTTTCACTAACCATCTAGGGTATCCTCTTTGAATAAACATGTCCCCTATAAACTGCAATTCAACAACTAGATCATTGTATTCAGATTCAGATCAGACTAGATGGCAAATTAAATTAAATGCATCCACTCCACCAGGACTAAATGACCACATTTCAGTTAAGCCAATATTGGCAAATACTGGATAGACTGGTAGGAGGGGGGAGACAAAATATTATAAAATATATTAATTTGTTGAACAGTTACTAATTTTGTCCATCAAGGAGGTTATTGATGGAATGCTTCATAGAGCATATATATTTTCATAGTCACATTTTTATAGTCATATTTTTATAGTCATGTTTTTATGAGTTCTGGATTGGTACATTTACGTGTATGTTACCATAAAACTGTTTTTACAAATCTAAAACTTCTTTGTTTAAGAGCATTTTTGTGTATAAGAGCATTTTTTACAATATTGAGTTGCAGCATCTCGATTCCATTCTAGCGGGAACTGATTTTTCATTTTTTACATTGTGTTGACCGCTTCCCAGTTCGTTGGACATAATACTTACCTGTCCCTGAGTTTACAGACTGTCCCTAGTTTATTCTCTTAAGTTCCCCATCCTGCATCAGTCTTGGATACTTACAGTCAATAATACTAATCATTAACGTATCATTCTTCTAACTTCCTAGAAAAGTGATCACAAAACATGACCTGTTACTCCATTACTTCTTTGACTTGATTGGAGTCGGTTTTTCAAAGACTCCCTGATGTCATCCAGTGTTCACCCTAGGTTTGTCCAGACATCTTGAGCATGTCCTCCATATGTTAAGGGCTACTACAGTCACTCAATAATGTCATGCACTGGAGTGTCATGCATAGCAACTCTGCATGATTGCAAGGTCAACTCATGTGCACATCCCTTGGAGGTCACACAGTGCTGTCACTATTGCTGTGGAGTCAGGGTTATGTCTGCCACAGTTCCTGACCTGGACTGAGTGCAGATACAGCCATTTGTAGTGTCCTTTAGATCTCTGCTTCAGTGCACTGTTGTGACATGATGACACACCCTCCCCACCCTTAGCCTTTTTGCAGATGCTTGACAACTATGGCCTACATATGTGTGTTATATTGCAGTGCCCCAAACAATGAACACCATATGTACCAGCCTAGTCCCAGCTAATGAATGGCAAACATACAGGTGTACACTGGCACTGGGAAGGTACAGATGGGGATGGTGGGCCTGAGATGGGGTGAGGTGTTGGTTGTGCAGCGCATGTATCTTAATTGATACTGTCT